>NW_024712003.1:0-23256 GCF_018991925.1 Homarus americanus | reverse complement strand
GGTACCAAATTCTGTTAAGAAAAATGGAGAGGGAGGAGTGGGAGAGCGAGGGATGGATCCTCCATCTCGGGAGATGGAAGGAGGCGGGTCATCGGGGCTTGCAAAGTGCGCCCCTGTTGGGTCAGGGTGTCCAAAATGAGTTGTTGTTGCCTCTGCAATGTCGCAATTGTTTTCACAAACAAGTCGAGTTGGGCAGAGAGTACAGGTAGGTTGATTTGCTTAGAGTGGCGATTCAGACGGAGAGTGATTGTTTCCATAGAACCAACTGGGTGTACCTGTGCAGGAGCTGGAGGTGGCGACGAGGATTGCCGTGGGCCCGACTGGGCATGTGGTGGTGGTAGCGATGGAGAGGGACGGTGAAGGTTCAGTTGAGTAAGAGGTGCTGGTGCTGGTGCTGGTGAGAGACAGTGGGGGTCCGGGTGGGCAGGAGGTGGTGGTGACTGTGTGGCAGGGCCGACAACGACCTTGTTCCAAGAACGGTAGGGAGAGGGAGGGAGGGGAGAAAGGATGGGTGGTAGGGGTGATAGATGGTAGAGGAGAGGAGATCAATGGGAAATCCTTGGTGGATGGAAGAGGCGGTGGTGGATAGGAGTGAGGTTTGGTTGACAGGAGCTTCGTCAGAGACGAGGACGGTGGTACAAGGTAAGTTTTCCCCGGGCGAGTGTCAGGACGCTGTGGGCAATTGGCATTCCAGGCGTGGTGACTGCCATGACAATTGACACACCGTGGAATAACTGGGATTTTGTTCTGCACAGAAACCGCAGGCGACCATCCTCGTGCACTCCCAGGTGCGGTGTTTCCACGATTGGCAACGACCACAGATTTTTGGGTTCCGATAAATCGGTCGAGAGGACAGTTGTGAATTGGTCCTACATTCACCTTCGGAGGGAGTGGGCCCACCTACCAGCCGATGAGTTCGTTGGATGGACGTTTGGAGACCGGGTTGATGCGGCGTTCCATGTCCATTAGTTGTGGGAGAAAAGGGCGAAGATCGTTGATAGGGATCTCCCAGGGTACGTGGCGAACCATTACCTTGGTACGACGAGTTTCTGGGGTCATGATGGTGAACTTCAGCATCACCTCCCCCTAGGGAGCAGGAAAGCCCACCTGAGTGAGCAGGCGTACCGTCTCGTCCATTTGTGTAGTGACTATTACGGCTGTGGGACCTCGGCGGAGGCGAAGTGTTGAGTCCTGAAGTGGAGAGCAGTGACGGAAGAAGCAGGTCGTCCGTGTGCTCAGAGGCAAGTCCCGAGGAAAGGCGAGACGACGAAGGCGCGACGGGGCAGGGAGACAAAGGGAACCCCTATGTCCATCGTCGGCGGAGGGTTGGTCATTGAGCCACATGTAAGCTCACTTGGGGACCCCGATGACAGGAGGAGGAGGCCACCCTCTACAGCCCCAGACGGGGTGCGAGGGGGGGCCCGTGGCCCCTGCTGGAGACCCTGACTTCTGAGGTTTCTGCTTCTTCTTTGATTTGTCTTCAAGAAGAATCTCGTCAGCATCACTGTCACCTACTGCCGCCGATTCCAACGAACGGGAGCGTTTAACGGCGGGCATAGGGCACGTTGGCAACACTGCAGTCAGGTGGAGTGGTAATGACGTCACTGCTACGTCAAACTATCACATTGCGCATGAGCAAACTTGAAAAACTTCGCCCAGAGGGATCGGGTGGTAGGACCAGATGTTTTATCCCCCAAAAATGACAAAGTCCACAAGTAAAAAAAAAATCAATAGATGCCACTGTGCTGATAATTGGGTCTTACTTTAGTTGTCTGCACAGGCTGGGATTGGTAGAGTCTCTGAATTCGTCAGAAATACGACTTTTAAGGAGCAGTCTCTTACAGCCTTTGTTAACACTACACACGCAAGCGCGTTCCTCAGGATTATGTCTAGTTGGTAATTATGTTTATTGCAATGGTAATTACTGATCTATTTACATGATAATTTCCGATAAAACGGTTTTGATTGTACAATAAAAGCAGGTACTGTAAATATAGTAGGTGTTACAAGAAATATTAGTACTTAGACAATAGATATTTTTTAAGAGATGATTTAAAGGAAGGGAGCGTAGTCTTTGATCGGATGGGTGGGGGTAAGTTGTTCCACACCTTCACACCTTAATATGTTATGGAGGTCCTGGACTGAGAGGAACGCATGGGGGGTTGTCTTAGTAGCTCTGGGTGCCTTAAGTTGTATCTCTGATTATTCCGGAAATGGAAATAATTATTGTCAGGCAAGTGATTGATAGGTTTGTAAACAAAGAGGGCACAGACGTAGGTGTTAATACCTTCGACTTTTAAAATTTTCAATATAGCAAATTTTTCGTTTGTCTGATCTGTTTTTTGTTTTTTTTTCAAGTAGGTCATTGTCAGTATAACTCTCTTTTGTGCAGTAAACAGAGATTGTGTTTTTGAAGAGCTAGAGGCCCTCCATAGTGTGTGACAGTGTGTCAGGTGTTGGTAAACAAGATCGTGATAGATTTCTTTCATTGCTGTGAGCGTGTGTGACTGTCGAGTGTGATACATGATACTGCACTGTTTAATGACTTTACTGTGAATGGCACAACTGAGAATATACAGACTGTGAACTGACTGTCATCAAAGGAATTTAAGATGTCATTACTAAAGGATAGCATAGCAATCTCAGTCGACCTTCTAGCTCTAAATCCAAACTGGGAGTCTGTAAAGAGGTTATTGGCATTGCAGAAGGAATTTAGACTATTACATGCTAGCTTTTCCAGTATCTTACTCAAGGCTGGGAGGACTAATATGGTGCGGTAATTCTTGAAGAGACCTTTGTCCCCAGATTTTTTATATGCTGGGTGCACTTTAGCAATTTTCAGTTTATCCGGAAAGACATCACTAGTGAAGGAGGAGTTACAAACGTGTAGGAGAACTGGTAGTAATAAGTAGGCTACTTTTTTAATGATGCTCATTGGTATATTGTCTTCGCCTGCTGCTGCATCTTTGGACATTTTTATGATGGCCAGTAATTCATCTGCTGTGACAGGGGATAAGAACAGCTCATTTTGCTGTCTGTTTTGCAGGTAGGCTCTAAATTCCTCATGGTGATTAGGGATGCTCTCTGCAAGATTTTTGCCAATATTAATAAAATATTAATTGAAGTGGTAGGCAATGGGGGAGGGTTCCGTTACAACTGAATCATTTATCAAAAAGCTGAGTGGGGGCCGAAGGCTGAGTGTTCCTGTTCTGAATAGAATTTATGACATTCCAGGTTTTCCTACTGTCGCCTCATGCTTACTGGAGCTTATTTGTATATAGTTACGTCTGGCATTTCTAACTGCTTGAGTTACTCTATTTCTGATACTTCGGTAAGCACCACCGAAAGTTATGGGTCTTTTTGCAAATTTCCTTTGGAGTTTGTGTTTTTCTTTTATCATTATCTTAATTTCGCTTTTGATATAGGGTTTCGAAATGGATACAGTTTTCACTGACTTAGTCTTGAGCGGGAAGCATTTATCAAAGCAAGCATTGAAGATGCAAGAGAAGCTAGCATTCATTAGGTTGTTTTAAAAAAAGAGCATGTTGTCGGTGCAGTAGTCTCTGTATTGTATTGAGACTCTACTAGACCTTTCAGGTCTTGTGGCTGTTTTATGCATGGCAAAATCTGGGAAGTGATCTGAGATATTGTTATAAATAATTCCACTTGCAAGATTGTTAGGAGTATTATTAGTCCAGATATGATCTATTACAGTGGCAGAGGTGGCAGTTACTCTAGTGGGTTTGGTTATAGTGTTGAAGAAGAGTTTAGAATGATAGGTAGCAAGGTCTAATACTGAGGTGTCGGCTTCTGATTTTATTAGATCAAGGTTGAAATCTCCTGTAATGTAGCAATGTTTCCTCTCTGAACTTATGATAGTGATAAGCTCCGAAAATTTATCAAGAAAATTCCTTACATTTGTGTGGGATCTTCTGGATATTTTGTGTGTCGTTACGTAATTCAATGAAAACACTCTCCATGTACTCCTCCTGAACCTTTAAATCATCTCTTACAGAAGTGTTATACTTGATATCAACATATAGGGCGACTCCACCATAGTGTCGTGACGTGTTGATACAGTGTCTTTTATAATTAGGAATAATATACAAATGGTCAATATCGTTAGTGAGTTTGGTTTCACAGAATCCAAGTACATCAAATTTGTGGGCAATAGAAGATAAACACTGATATAAAAAGATATCTAGATGAAGGGGAATACTGCTGATATTATGGCTAATCAAGGAGAAGGAATGAGGTAGTAGTAGACTAGAACTAAACTCGGGAGAGTCAGGAATGTAATAGTTACAGTATGGGGTGGTGTAACCTAGTGAGTTTTGTAAAAAGGCATCAAGATCGACATGAGGGAGTATTTTGTCGACACCATGGGTAAAGGGGGTGGAACACACACGATCTAGCACATCTAGGGAATGACACTAGCATCATCAAGGTGGAACATTGATATTGATTAAGGAACAGTAAACACCCAGGGTCACTGAGGTGTGAAAAAGGAAGATCTATGAAAATTATAATAGTGGGGGGTAACGTACTCACTAACTGATAATATAAACGTAGACAAAATTTAATTGTGCTTATCTCAAATTTTTTTGTTCATGATGTATCGCATGGTTTGAAAAATGGCAGATAGACTTTTGCGTGGACAATTGTGAACTTCTTACATTATGAGATGTAAACAGAGAAACCAGATATCAGATAAGCAATGAGCAAGACGACAATGCGTATTTGCTTAGAAACAAGGCTAACAAAGTACTTGGGTTTATACAACGGAGTGTTTGTTACAGAACTAACGAGGTTATCTTAAAACAATATCTTGAGCTTATGAGACCTCACTTGGATTATGCAGGTTAGCTTAGGTTACTGTGCTACAGACTGTGCTACAGACAGATAAAATGATCTGAATTTGTACTCCCCCGAAAGACGTAGAGTGAGAGGCGATAAGATTGAGTTGTATAAATGGAAATCAGGGTTAAAGAATGGCGTTATAATAGAGGTACTTAAACTATCCAACCAGGAACGAACTCGAAGCAATTGTTTTAAATTAGATAAATTTAGATTTAGGCACGAGATAGGTAAACAATGGTTTGGAATTAAAGTAGTGGATGATTGGAACAAGTTACCTACCAAACATCATCATGAACACGCTGGATAGCTTCATATATCGGTAGGACGGATATATGAGCGATTTTGGTTGGTTATAAAAGGGATTGTCTAGTTTGGGCAAATAGGCCTGCTGCAGTTTCCTCCATTGGACACGTGATCTTGATGTTGTGCACTGCGGCCCTGCGGTTAAGTATGTTGAATGCGTTTGAAGCGTCAACCAGGAGAACGTCCTCACAATCACGCTGCTCAAATATCGTTTTCATGGCGTGAATGGTAGCGTCCCCTCCAGCCTGGTTGCCAGCACAAACTTGCAGGATCCCTGCTGCTGCCCTGACATCATCCTTTACCACCTCCATTATGCATTTTCCGATGATCTGCCTCAGCATTTTCCCCACCCCTATAGGCCTACATCCTGGATTCTTATCCAGAGGAATGAGGCGGCAGACCGTCAGAGCATGGAGGTGTTGGCAGCACGAGGATGCCAGCTTTCTTGCAAGGACGGCCATGGCAGTGCAGAGATCACTTGCTACGGAGCCAAACTTGTTAGTGCTGAGGATGACTCTCCAACCGTTTGCATCCAGACCTGAAAGGCCGGTATCTCCTCGAGTCTTCAGTGCCTTTTTCCACACCATTCCTCCTGTTATTTTCTCGAACAGGACAGCATTTGGTGGGATATAGTCACCCTGGAACCTGATGACTTCGTCTTCGCTTGCAGGGTTATGTTTTTCTTTCGGTTGTTTTAATGTTTCTCTGTTTATTGGCAAAACCCCACCGGAGGATTCCTCTGTGAGAGATCTTACCACCAAAGACACTTTTCCCGCACGCATTTTGTTTCCAAACTTTCTTGCAACATCATCGGTGTTTTGCTTTCCGTCTCCTGTAAATTTTAGTCTCTTCTGGAGTGTTCTTGCTTCACATAGGAGATCATCAAGGGCCTCATTCTGCCACATTGTCAATCTTCTCTTTATTGTTGCCGCATTTTCTTTGTGTTTAATCTTAGTGTGTGTGTCCTCTGACAGAATAGATGTGGTATTATTGTCAGTATTTGTAGAGCTAAAGGGGCAAGGAAGAAGTCCTGAGTGTACTCAGTTATGAGGCGAATCATCTCCTGAACCATTTCTTTGGTGGCCGCACACTTGGGTGGTTCAAACAGGTTAGCTGGCGACCACCTGGCAATTTCTGAGTAAGTTACTTTAACCCATATGTCCGCATTTTCCCTCGACATGCCATTTCACTGTGGTGGCTGTCTCTCATTCACCTCGTGGACATCTGCTACTATTGGAGCAGCGTTTATTAGTACTACATTTTCAGGTTGAGTAGTCTCACTGCTATCATTTAGGATATCATAGGGCGGTTGGGTCCCGGCGATATCCACCGTGGCCTCCTGTGTCGGATCCCTGCCATGTGGGTTCCGACAATTGTTTCCCTTTCTGCAAACCATACATGGTCGGTTGTTTCTCACACAATCACAGCTAGTGGAATTTTGGTTCTGGCTAGCACAAACGCAACAATGAATGTTACCCGGCATAGTGTTCCGCACCCTGGGCGACAGTTACGTCCGCCTCCGACATCTGCTTTGGTCCCAAACAGAAGAATAAACTAGTTCTTATGATGGAAGGGCGGATAGGTGACAGGCTTGACTGCTGTGTCCGGCTAGTAGGGGCACTACCTACTAATACCAACATATTTATCACTGAGTTTATTACTTGTGAATCTTCTACCATACTAGACATTTTCTTAAGCAAAGAAAAATGAAATAAAACTCATTAAAAGCCGACGTTAATCCTGCTTACTGACAAATGTATTGCCTAAAATAAAGCTGAAACTAAGTATTGAGTGTATACTTAAATCTTAATAAAGCATTTAAATATATTTTTAGGTCTTTCTTCTATTTAGCTGTTGCTGTTTCTATTTGGAAAAATCTTGGATTATTATTATTATTATTATTTTTACTATTATTATTATTATTATTATTTTTATTATTATTATTATTATAAATATTATTATTATTATTATTATTATTATTATTATTAATATTATTATAATTATTATTATTATAATTATTATAATTATAATTATTATAATTATAATTATTATTATTATAATTATTATTATTATAATTATTATTATTATAATTATTATAATTATAATTATAATTATAATTATAATTATAATTATAATTATAATTATAATTATAATTATAATTATAATTATAATTATAATTATAATTATGATTATAATTATAATAATAATAATAATAATAATAATAATAATAATAATAATTATTATTATTATTATTATTATTATTATTATTATTATTATTATTATTATTATTATTATTATTATTATTATTATTATTATTATTATTATTATTATTATTATTATTTTCATTATTATTTTTATTATTATTTTTATTACTATTATCATTATTGTACGTAGTAGTAGTAGTAGTAGTAGTAGTCTTAATAAACAAGAATTTACAGATGCCATTGCTCTAAGGTGCCATTGCACATGCCATGGTGTGCAATAAAGGTGGCTTCATATGCATGAGGCATGACGAAGTAAGGGACCTCACAGCAAATATGTTGAAGGAAATCTGCAGGGATGTCATGGTAGAACCGACCCTCCTTCCATTGGATGGTGTGATCTTCCAATACAGGACTTCAAACACATCTAACAAAGCCCGTGTTGACGTCAGTGCTCGAGGATTCTGGACGCGGGGACAGCGAGCGTTCTTCGACATTAGGATTTTTGATCCCATGGACGCATGTCACCGTAACCTAGCTCTCGGTGCTGCACATAGGAGGAACGAGAATAACAAGAGAGGGGCATATGGGGAGAGAAATCAAAACGTTGATCAATGCAGCTTCACTCCTCTAGTGTTCACAACCTCTAGTGGGATGGGACCAAGTGCAAGATGTTTCTACTCCAGGCTCACGGAGGTGATCTCCGAAGAGAAGCAGCAGCCCAGTAGTTATGTTACAGCCTGGATGAGATGTCGACTGTCCTTCTCTCTCCTTAAGTCGGCTTTGCTCTGCCTCAGGGGAACGAGAGCATCGGCCCTAAAGCCGACAACAGTTGCAGATATTGACTATGAGGCAACAGTCACTGAATGCCACATAGATCTGCGGCTCAACTAACTCAACACAGCTAGAATAGCTACTTATGTATGAGGATATTTAATTTTAAGGTAATAAAATGGCGGCGAAGGTGTGGCTATTGGTGAAGCTGGAGGCCACGTTTTAAAAATAAAAGTGGTAGTAGTAGTAGTAGAAGCTTTTAATAAATATAAAATAGGCGTATAATACAAAATTGTTCATCATCTTAGCATCTTTACAAACTATGACGTACTGTATAACCTTCATTCTCGGTTGCGATTGATCCTAATGAAGGTCTTTCCTGAAAGGATAAGTGAATAATTCACAGAAATTATCCTCTTACGCTAAAGGAACGACCAGACCTACACTAAGGCAACTATGGTCAATATTTTATCACATTAGCATGATTTTTGAGTTTGTTTAAGACACTCCTCTGGTGTCCGGATGACAGAACGCCTCAATAGAAAGGGACAAAAGGAGGTGATATTGATACTCTTATTCATTGATGCTAACTTTGACGCTAATACTGATTAACAATACGCTAATAATGATGTTAACATTAATGCAAATTCTCATGCTAACATTAACAACAATATTGGCTAACATTGAAGTTAACATTAACGATAACATTGACACTAACATTGATGGTATCATTTGCGCAAACATTTGGTATACGCCAAGTAAACACACCCCAAGGCTCAAGTTATGAGAGTAATATCATATCAACAATATGTAGTAAATGACTGAAAGATGACCCGTGACCATTACTAAATCCTGGTGTCAATATAGGCATACCACCTTTAAGGTTTATTTGCATTTCACTTCATTCAAGGGAAAGTATATAAAGCAAGTATGCGAAAGGAGCGTAATAATGGAGACTAGGGGTGGTCATTTTCAATCTTTCAGGCTGCACAATTGGTTGAATCAAATGAACATAACGATATTTAAAAAAAATTACATTTAAAAAATATCGTCAGGATTTGATATTACACGACAGGAATTCATACCGTCAAGGAGCAGAACATCATAAAATTTAATCCCACAGGGTATTTCATTTAAGTTGAAAGTCCAAAAGATATGCAGTAGGTAGGTTACATCAAATAACGTATTGTTTATCTAACGAACATGATAATTGGAGCTTAACTGAGTGATGAGGAAACAGTCATGCAGTCAGCTATCACCTGAGGGAGGTATAAAAGCTCTCAGCTATACACCTCTTCATCCAGTCAACAACTGAACTTGATCTTCCCAACATCAGTATGGTAAGACATAATTTATTAAGTAATTTACAGCAGTTGCTGGTACAGGTGAATGTATAGTTCAAGACAGATTTAAAAATGATATTATGAACAAATGGTGTACAGGTTCATTATAGTAAAGTCTGTACTGAAGAAAACTGTATATGAAAGATTGTAAACAAATATCATGTTTTATGCACATAAATAAACAATACCCTTCTTCGTTTGGCAAAAGAACTTATTTGTAATCCTATTTAATTTATGAGAATAACTTACTAATAATATTTTATCTCTGACAATTTCAGAAGCTGTTGTTAGTGACCTTGGTGGTGGGGATCCTGGCTGTGACCAGTCTCGCCAAGCCAGATGGGCATGGAAGTGGCGGCGGTAGCGGAGGAGGGTTTAGTGGTGGTGGTGGTGGCCATGGAGGTGGTGGTGGAAGCGGTTATAGTGGTGGTGGAGGCGGATATAGTGGTGGTGGAAGCGGTTATAGTGGTGGCGGTGGCGGTAATCGTGGCTCAGTCGGCGGTGGTGGCGGTTATGGTGGCTCCAAAAGTGGGAGCGGTGGGTATGGTAGCTACAGCGGTGGTGGCGGAGGGTATGGTGGTTCCAGCAGTAGCGGTGGTGGGTATGGCGGCTCCAGCGGCGGTGGTGGTGGGTTTAGTGGCTCAAGCGGCGGCGGTAGCGGTGGTTATGGGGGTTCAAGTAGCGGCGGTGGCTCCGGAGGTGGCGGTTATAATGGTGGCGGTGGAGGTTATGGAAAATAAATGTAAACATAAAGAAATGAGACACACCAATACAAAGTTTCCTGAACTCTTCGCCAGTTTGTGTCTCGTGATTCTTTTGTTGTAATAATAATATTTAAACGACTGTGAAAAGAACTTTGATTTACACCAACTTCACTCTCCTGACATCGTTTACCAAGAGTAATGCAAAAGCAAATAAACTGTAGCATTAGATGGTTAATTTTACTGGCAGGTAAATTAAAGTTTGTTTTCATAAAGCTAACATTCTGTCTAATATATATTTGGAATTTTTTATCAATCTAGTTTTCCACTGTTTGCAGCCTGTGCAGTCTTTCTTCCATATTTCAATATTTCTTACTTATAATATATATATATATATATATATATATATATATATATATATATATATATATATATATATATATATATATATATATATATATATATATATATATATATGCTGATAACCACAAGGAAAAAAGAAAACTCGAAGTTCCCAAGCGCTTTCGTGTAATTCACATCTTCAGGGGTGAGTAGAAACTGTACAGTCTGTACTCACCCCTGAAGATGTGAATTACACGAAAGCGCTTGGGAACATCGTGTTTTCTTTTTTCCTTGTGGTTATCAGCATATACCTGGATCACGCGCCCCTACAGTGATTTACTTGCATATATATATATATATATATATATATATATATATATATATATATATATATATATATATATATATATATATATATATATATATATATACATATATAAATTTCTAAAGTTTAGTACAATAACAGGTCTGTTACTATTACTTATACTGTATATTACTCCGTATTAATTATATCTTGCTATATTTTCCATCTATAAAATACACAATAGTTCTTACACTCCCCCTTTCCTGACAAATAATAATGAAAACTCCATCCTCAGTGTCCAATGATATATTTTGATGGTGGCACCATTAACATTTCTGAAATTAAATATGATAGATATGTATGAGTTAAGTCTCCATTCCAACCCCCGAAAAAAAGGACAATACTGATGCTATTTATCTACCTCAACCCAGAACTTCCTGAAGGTGGGACCTGCACGAATATTGTTATAAATCCTATAACCTGGAGAGTCGCAGTTAACCCCAAATATAATTCACCCACCCTGAACCATTTCTTCATCCCTGAATTATTGATTAGTGTGTACAATATTTAAGGTTAAGTTCCTGTCCTTAATCGGATCTCACTCATGATAATGGATATGTGGATAACGGAGTACACTTGTCTCGTGAGGGGGTAAAGACGTTGACTGCATCCCTGGAGCGTGAAATTGTCACTCCAAAGGGGGGTTTCGCCAGTAGAGAGAGGTCAGGGAAAGTGGGAGTCAAAAAACAAGCAGGTCCTGGGAAGTAAAATTGGTTACTCAGGACAAGGGGTAAAACAGGACCAGGGAAGGGTAGGTTTAAATGTGTACTATACAAACAGTAGGAGCGTTAGAAATAAAATAGACTTGCTGAGAGCGGTTGTATGTACCGAGAATGTAGACGTCATAGCAATCACCGAAACTTGGATGAATCTGGCGAGCAAAATTTTTTTATCAGGGTACCACATAGAAGGGTACAACCTTTTTCACAAGGACAGGGAAGGTAGGAAGGGGGGCGGGGTCGCACTCTTCGTCAAGGATACATTAAAATGTTGTATTAATAATTCACTAAAGGGTGAAATAGGAACCGAGTCTGTATGGGTAGAAATCACGTAAGGAAGAGAAAAACTAATTATGGGAGTGATTTACAGGCCCCCAAGTCTTGGCAAAGAAGCAGCTCAGCCCATATGGCAGGAAATGAGTAGGGCAGCAAAATATAACAACCTATGCATTATGGGGGATTTCAACTTCAGAAATATTGACTGGGACAACATTGTAGGTGACTATGAATCTGAAGACTTCCTAGACGCAGTACAGGACAATTTTTTGAAACAACTAATTACAGAACCTACTAGAGGTGACAATATATTAGACCTAGTATTAACAAATAAAGAAAATATTATCAGCGATATCACAGTAGGGGACGAACTAGGTAACAGTGATCACAGAGAAATTAGGTTCACCCTAAATTAGGAAACGAAAAACAATGACAATATGGTCAGAGTCCCAAACTTTCGGTTGGAGGATTATCAGGGGTTAAGAAGGTACCTAGGTGAGGTCACCTGGGAACAGTCACGTCAGTCCCCAGTAGGAAGGGGTGAGGTCATAGATGACACAACAATTGATCATGACAATAATATATTCACTAGTATACTACATAAAGCACAAGAACAATATATACCATACAGAAAAGTTAGGTCAAATAAGAATGAGCCAAGGTGGATGACCAGAAAACTTAAACATGACATAGGAATAAAGAAAGGAATATATAAGAAATTAAAGGGAGGGGAGGAGCAGCTCAGAAATAGGTATAATGAACTATCTAGGAATGTTAAGAAAAATGTAAGGAAAGCAAAGAGAGACTATGAAATCAAAATAGCAAGAGAATCCAAGGCGAATCCCAACGGATTTTTCCTGGTATATAGGACAAAGTTCAAGGACAAAGTTGGGCCTTTAAAGACAGGGAGGGGAGAAGTGATAAATGGCAGTGAAGAAATAAGGAAAGCATTGAACAGCTACTTCTTATCAGTTTTCACAGAAGAAATTGGCTATGAAATTCCAGAGGTGGAACTGATATTTAAGGGAAAGGAAGAAGAGAAATTAAAGAATATCATTATCAGGAAGGAGGATGTTCTTAAGAAGATAAATAAACTAAAGGAAACAAAATCCCCAGGGCTGGATGAAATTTTCCCTCGAGTCTTGAAAGAGTGTAGGGAACAGATTAGCGGACCCCTCGTAAATTTATTTACAAAATCATTAGACACCGGAGTTGTGCCAGACTTGGGGGAAACAGGCATATGAAGTACCCATATTCAAAAAGGGAGACAGAGCATCAGCGTCAAATTACCGGCCGATGAGTTTGACGTCAGTAGTGGGGAAATTTCTTTAATCAATTATAGCAGATAGCATCCGATCGCATCTAGAGAAAAGCAAATTTATCTACGACTCTCAACATGGGTTTACAAAGGGAAAATCTTGTCTAACAAATCTGTTGACGTTTTTTAGGAAAGTCTTCGAGGTAGTAGATAATGACGAAAATTAAGATGGTATTTACTTAGAATTTAGCAAAGCATTTGACAGAGTACCGCATTAGAGGCTTCTGAGAAAAATTTAGGCTCATGGTATCGAGGGGAAAGTTTTAAATTGGATAAAATCATGGCTCACCGATAGAACACAGAGGGTCAGCGTAGATGGTGTTAAATCTGAGTGGGGCCGTGTAACCAGTGGGGCTCCTCAGGGGTCAGTACTAGGCCCACTCTTGTTCATAATCTACATAAACGATCTAGATATTGGGATCAGCATTGACATAAGCAAGTTTGCGGACGACACCAAAATAGGGTGGCAGATTAATTCACGGCAGGATGCAAATGCAATACATGAGAATCTAAATAAACTGCAGGGGTGGTCTGAATAATGGCAAATGAAATTCACCACCAGCAAGTGCAGCGTACTTAATATTGGAAGAACAAATACTGATAATGTATACAGCCTTAACAACATCAACCTAGAGAAGTCGACTTGTGAAAGAGACCTAGGGGTACTTGTAAGCCCGGACCTACGGCCTAAAAAACAGTGCGTTAATGTTCGAAATAAGGCAAACAGAGTATTGGGTTTTATATCTAGAAGTGTAAGTAACAAGAGTGCAGAGGTCTTATTGCAACTATATCTTGCGCTAGTAAGGCCGCACCTCGATTATGCGGTTGACTTCTGGTGCCCTTATTATACAATGGATATAAATTCACTAGAGTCTGCGGAGCGAAGAATGACAAAAATGATTCCGGGACTTAGAAACCATCCATATCGGGATAGGTTAAAGAAACTAAACTTGCATTCCCTAGAAAGATAAAGAGTGCGGGGAGATATAATAGAAGTATTTAAGTAAGTGAAAGGAATCACAGTGATATAGATAAAGTTCTGTATTATTAGTGTGTCATAATGGTTAAATTTTTACTGAAAGTTAAAAATCCGGCCCATGGTATTAACAATGATGGTTCTATGTAAGTAGAGTCAGGATATCTTTCAGATTTGAAAAGCTTTTCTATTTTTTACAGGTGTACTTTTAACTTGAAATCTTATGAAAATTCAGTATTCCCACCCTTTACCAACACCACTAAATAGCTTATTTAAAGTAAAGTAAATGTATCAGGTTAATTTATTAGGATGAAAATGATCCAGAATAGTGAAACGAATGATCTTGACACATTTATTAAATTTAATATTCCTTTAGAAAACAAAATCATCAAATACAAAACCGGTTTTACTACTACGACCCGGTGTTGCTACACACCATAGAGAACATGTCTTTCTTGCTTCTGTTTCTACTCATCACCTCCCTGCTGACCACCTGAGTTCGGATGTAGCCTTCCCTCCTCTCCTGGCTGTACACGTGACTGCTGGCCTCGCTCACTTGCTGTACACAAACTTATACTCTGGTGAGGCCAGGCAGGACATGTATGGGGTTGTCCAGGAAAGCTCTGACTTGAACATTGGTGAGGCTGCAGGTGAGGGCTCACTGCCAGCCTGATGTTATCCAGATCTATGAGATCAGTGAGGTCTTGGCACCTAGATTTCACCCCCAGGAGTCTTCCTGACCTGAAGGAATCGTCACCAACTGATTCTGGGTCATGCCCAGATCCTCCTCTCATAAGTCTCATATCCAAGATCTTTTGATCGGCCACACTCTCTCCCTCCTCATCCTTACTGCAGAGCATTGTCTGCAGAACTGCCCGATGAGCATACCAGAAGATCTCCTCACAGTCTGGGTTCATTAATCTTGAACAATCTTTCCCGGCTGACCTCAGGAGCCTGTTGGAAGAGAACATGCCTCGGACCTCGGAGAACGATGACTTGACCTTGGTTTTGAACCAATTTGGCAAGTAGACACTCACGATGAATTGACAATAAGTCTCAGGTTGTGAAGCTGGCTCCCTTTCAGTTTATGATGAGCGACCCAATTTCTGCAGAACCTGAGAGCCGTTGTGAGCCACCTAGAATGTGAGACTGGACCTTTCTGCAGGTAAGCAAGTCTATCAGGCATGACTCCAGTTTTGATGGCACTGCAAATCATGTAACCATAGTACTGGTCAGTACTCAGGTCGTCAATGACAGTATGTGCAAGCTCAACGAGTGGAGGGCCAACTGTGATTTTTTTTAAAGCTCGGATTTATTTCTAACTCAGTGGCAGAGTCCAGCATCTTGCCAAGAGGACCAGACCATCTGTTGTTTGAAAGAGTCTTGCCATCCAGCTCCTGGATCAGATGCTGCCCGAGTGGCGCAACTCGTTGGTGGAGGTCACAAACAACTAAGACCAGCTTCTCCCATCTTCCGCCTATCCACTGTATGACCCCCTCATGTCCCCTGTGTCTTCGTAGTTGGAAAGGTCCCTCCAATGGCCCGTAGGGTCTATCTACGCCTTCTGAGTTTTCAGTTCACAATGTTATCTGCCAATTATCTCAGTTGGTTTCGATGTCATCTTCTGGAGTGAAATACAAATATTCTCCTGGTTCACTGCAGAGTAGTGTTCCTCTCACCATGGCAGGAAACAACTTGTCAGAATTCCAACTTTCATGAACACTTAGTGTCATCCCTTTCCCATCAAAGAACAAAACAATTGATTCCATTTTTTCTTTTCCTTATCAAACTCCCCTTCTAGGTTAATAATAAGTTTCTCCTCTCATTTTGTTATGATCTATCACCAGGTGAACATCATCAAGTGTTATCAAACCACCGTCAATCCAGGCAGCTGTTGCTATCTCTGCAGTTTCTCTGAGACCAGTGTGGTGACGCATGCTGGCCAGAGCTATGCTCGGGATATCTTTCCTATTTCGAATCTTATGCCTGGAAGGTTTGGGATCATTATTTTCTGGGTTAGGGACAAAGTCACCATTCTCCTGGTCAGCACTCGGATCAGCCATGGGGAAGCCATTAAACTCTGAATCAGCTTTCAATTCCAATCATCGGCCTTTTTACCCCACCCTGGGCCTTCAAGTCTTTCTCGGCAACCTTTCTCCTCTTTCTGTGCCCTGTGGCAGCCTCCTGTCTCTTGACCTGGAATATCTTGGCTAGAAATCATGAGAGCCCTATACTGCCAGTCTTCTCTCTGTGCTTTGACAAATGCCAGTTCGATCACAGGAATCTTCAGTTCACGCTTGCAAATACAGAGATGTGGGCCTCGGATTTACAGACACAATGCATCCAAGTAAACCTGGCGACAGAGAACAATTGGGCACTTGTGCAATTATGTCAAATAACTGGCTATCCAGTTGCTTGCTAAAGTTGTTTTTTAACTGCAAGTTTTCTCCTGAGATATTCCTCATCTTTTCCCAACTGGCTAGCAGTCTCATCAATTTCTGACTTGTTATGACTGGAGGCTTGAACTGAGCGTTAGCCAGAGTACTGTGCCAAGACAGCTTTGGTCATATCACTGGCAATGTCTTTGTTTGTGTAAATTCTTTGGTTCTTTTCACTGATTTGCCTGATTAAAACACCGTATCTCAAAGCATCTCTCAATGTAGGCAACTCCGACTTCAGGAGCTCTCTCCCAGACCCAAGATAGTGACTGAGATGGCTGGATTTTTGGTTCCTCGTCCTGACACAAGCAGCCATCGCAAATATTATCAATTTATAAATGCATCAGAATCTGAAACAGAAAAAAATATTGTTAGTTGGGTTGTTAAAGAATGAAGTCAGAAAGCAATGTTCACTATTTAATTGTAATGCACTAATGCAGCTGTACGTTAGATTTTCGATAAATTTCACGCTAAAATTTACCTAGCTAAAGGTTGCAAAATATGAAAACTGAAATTATTTTCTGTTTATATACACTAAAATCTACCAAAAAAGTGATGGGCCATTAGTTTTAGCTGATCTTCCCTCCTATGACACACCCTATTATAATATCCAAGCAGGATAGGACTCGGAGCAACGGATTCAAGTTGTATAAGTTTAGGTATAGGAGGGGGATAGGAAGAAACTGGTTCACAAATAGGGTGGTGGACGAGTGGAACAAGCTTACCAACTTTGTAGTAAGTGCTGGAACGCTGGAAAGTTTCAAAAGGAGTCTAGATAGATTCATGGATGATAGAGAGTGGTAGTAACTTTCGACAGGAGCTGCCATGCACAGGCCAACCGGCCTATTGCAGACTCCTTATTTTCTTATGTTCTTATGTTCTATGATAAACGTTTTCTTTCATTTACATCCTATGTAAGTGAGGATTAAATAGCTCCTATCGTTAAACTAGGATTATACTTATATTAATTACCTCAAAACCTAATATCAATGTAGTAATGGTAAAAAAATTCATCTCTCTCTTTTGTTACTGCAGCTAGTAGTCCCGGGCGCTGGGACGACGACTTGGTGTCATATTTATCATACAGAAAATACGACACTATTCATGTCTTAATATTCGCCATATTTCTTAACATTCGTGCTGGTACTGGATGTTTTATTCTATTATATTTAACGTAGGCCTAAGATCTTCACCAATAATTTCCTTTGCTATTAATTTACCTGTATTTTTTTTAAATGTTATATCTGTTATATTATTGTAAAAATTAATATTAGTGCTATTATATTATCAATACTTATAATTAAAAGTTAACATGCAATATTAAATAGATTAGATGATCACTTCAATAGTTGTTAAAATAGGCAACAGACAGTTGAATATTTTGGGGATCACCTGAAGAATCTTCAACCAAGTTAATTTCACCTAAAGGTTTAATCACCCTAACTCTTTTGAGGGGTTGTGGTTAATTAGAAAAAGGTTAGGTTAGGGTAATATTTAGGTGAAATAAGCTGGGGTCGACATTCTTCAGGTGATCAGTTTTCTCTGTACTTTATCATCTTTTGCTTGGCATATGATATGCACAGTAACTTTGACCAAACAAGAGATAATTACAAATATTAATTGCCAAAGTCCTTGTTGGCAAAATTTACGGATATCAAAGAAAAATTCTTTGCAATTTTCAGGTTTTTAATAGTTGTTAGTTACTCACAATTCATTATAATAAATGAGTGAAAGGTAATACGAGTAGTAGTAACATCAGAGGCAACGATACCTGGGTTAAATATCAAATCTTCCTGATTCGACAATAAAAATTCCAAGATGGCCACCAAAATTGGATGTCAGATTTTCCTTTTGGCCTTAATATTTATTGTGTTCATCAATTCAGGTGATTTCAGTGTTGATTTCCGTGTTTTTGAGTACGTAGAACCTGAATTTTGTGTTGAAAACTCTGAAATGGAGAGCATTCAAAGGAAACATGCTTATAAAGAGTTAATGTCAATGTACTACCAGGGCACACTGGTGACAACACTGCTGTGAAACTCATAATGGGGTTCAGTGTCAACTAAGTACGAAACTTATATTAAAGATCAATTTATATATATATATATATATATATATATATATATATATATATATATATATATATATATATATATATATATATATATATATATATATATATATATATATATAACAAAGAAGTAATGTATGTGTGTTTGTGTGTCCGCACGAGAATCTCGGAACCTACTTTACCGATCTGTAGTGATGATGGATGGTGTTATATGTAGTGATGATGATGGATGGTGTTATATGTAGTGATGATGATGGATGGTGTTATATGTAGTGATGATGGATGATGTTATATGTAGTGATGATGGATGGACTTAGGGTGACAATAGTGCATAGGGGTGAATTTCTAAAATTGATTAAATGGAATGGCCATTGGTCCAATACTGCGTACCCATGAAAAAAGAACACAGGCGAAATCCTGGGTCATTTGGACAATATTTAGAGGTAGCTCAAGTCAATTGAAGTTTTATCCTTTTGGCAAAAAATACGAATATTCATAATATGCCGGTTTATTATAAAATTTACATATTGAGCAAGTTTATGTGTACACTGTACATATAAATGATTAATTCCTTTTTAAAATGAAACTGCAGTGAACACGCTTACATCAATGGGTGGGAGAGGTGTGGACAACCCATTCATTGTTTTTGCTTTTTGCTTGTAAGGTCCTGTTTTGATGTCCCTGGTTGTGACCGCCTCTGCTCTTCAACAACCTGCAGCAGATGTTGACGCTGGTCTTCACTCTTCGTGATCTTGCTGTTGAATGCCTGTATCAAGGCAATCCCTCTCTCTGCAGTGTCGTTGATGACTCTGAGACCACCCACAACTGCGACGCCAGTTTTGAAGTCTTCATCATCAGACCATGTGTCAGGTTCCTTGGACAAAAAAGAAGTCTTCATTTTGAGACTTTCAAATAGAAAGTTTGATCCTCTAGAAGCAAAGTCTGAGAGCTGCTTTGTGGGAAGGGAAGATGTGGCAGGAAGAGCAGCACGTTTTGGTGAATCCTCGGTCGCCTTCCTCTCAACGATTGCCCGAACTATGCTTGTCTTCATTGTTGCATTAACTTGTGGATCGAAGAGTGCAAGACCCACCAAGCCTTCACTGAGGTACCACAGGTGACGACCGAAGACTGTGAGACATGTTCTTGATATTTTGACGTCGTGGTACTCTGACAGGTCTTGGAGGAGCCGCAAATCATTAGCAGGAGCGGAGGATGGAACGGAGGCCGTGAACCATGCACTGACATACACCTCTAGCACAAAGAATGTGAATCGTTTCAAGCCTAATGTCTCACGAGCAGTTAGTTTAAACTGATTAGCAAAAATCAGGATCTTCATGACATAAATGAGCTTAGCCATCCACCGTGCTCGGTGAAGTGCTCCGGCCGTCGGAGATTAAACTTGGGTAGAGCTCCATCGAGACACCTGATTGCTAGCTCCAGTACCTCACGGTAATCATCACGTGGCTGCTGCTTCTTGCCCAGATGATGTTTCCAGCAACAGATGAGGTCATCTCGTTTCTCGTACAAACTTGGAGGGAGGTCTGAGAGAGGGCTGTAGTCATCTTGACTGATGTCCTTCCACTTATTCTTGAAGCGAGAGAAGAGAGTATTATCTGGTCCAGAGGAAGGCCCCATGCATTCCACATACGCTTTCTCGGCAACAAGCTCAAGGATGTGGTGACGACACGCGAGATGCAGAAGACGGCGGCCGAGTTTCTGCTCCAGAATGACACATGCCCCCGACAAGTGCCCAGTGTTTGAAGCTGTTGTGTCAAAACTGAGTGCTGAAACATTCTCTGATATTTTCCACTCTTCCAGCGCTGCACTGACTGCTGTAGCAATGGCCTGTCCAGTCCCTGACAATAGTTTCGGGACACCAAGCAGCTTTTTCAGTATTGATTCCGGAGACAAGAATGGCGATTCGGTCAACACTCGCTCCTTGTTCATCAGGAATAATTTTTCCATCCCAGTGCACAGTGAGCACTTCACTAGGTTGAAATTTTTCTTTAATTTCGTTGGCAATCCCAGAACGGTGGGTCGCTCGCGAAGTACGCACTGTCTCATAGTTTAAAACTAGTTCCATTGGGTCATGACCTAGACTAGCAGCCGTGGCACTGACGATCCGGAGAGCAGAGCGGTGACTGATCCCAGTGGGGTCCAATGTACTTGACAATTCAGGGGTGATAACTTTGAGAGTAGCACGTTTACGATTGGAAGAAGATACCACTGGTGATATCGCTAGGGAACTTGTAGATGATGACGAGCTTGATTGTGATTCTGTTTCAGACGAAGAACCCAACTCATCATATTCAAGAGCAGAACTGGCTTGATTCTGTTGTAGAGATTGCTTACTCTTGCTTTCTTCCCGACGCTTGATGGAACAAGCAATCTTTTTGTCTACTCCTGCCATTACACCTCTTCTCCCTTTTTCTCGTTGGGCTGCCAGGAATGCTCGGTCTTCTTTGATGGTCAAGAGCTGCATTGCCTTGGGGTGGGCAACATCGAAGAGGTCCTCTAACTCATCACAAAAAGTTTCCTCTTTCTTACGTTGTGTGTCTGTAGTGCGAGTGCAGGTTTTCTTAAGTCCCTTCCACATTAAAAAAAGATCCACTACCTTTCGTCCAATACTCTTCTCAGTTATGGTAGGAATCCGTGCTTTATTCCAGAAACTAATAACCGATGCTGCAACTTCACTCGCAGAATCATTCACTGTTTTCTTATGTTCATTGTGACCGTGGAAAAACAGACGTAGAACATCTCCTCTTGAAGGAAGTTGTGCACCCGTGATTTCGGTTATGTGTTGATCAATGAGCCAAACTTCAGTTTTTGAACGTGTACTCTCCATTGAACCTGAAACAAACAAAAACATTTATGTAACTTATGTTGTTACTGTTATGCAAACAACAGCACCCATAAAGCATACGGCATGCAAGATCACTTGTATAAAGTTTTTAAAGTGTTATATACCTAAATTGATGCATTGATTTTAGACAAAGACAATGGTACTAACCGTAATACTGCAACAAGAGCGACGCACACACACCCACCGTCACGTCTCACACACAACTGATGCTACTGTACTAGTCAGACACTGGCACACAACCTCTTCCCCCTACCCCGACTGACACCTGCCTCTCCCTCCCCTCTGCATTGCCAATAGCTGCACCAGCCAAAATACTCATTACTCATTTTTAGAAAAAATGTTAGGAACAACTTTAGTTTGAATTTGCATTCTACATATACCTGCAAAGTTTCATAGTAATCGGTTCATAAATAAAGAAATTAGAAAAAATCAATAATAATTTCAGTAGTGTTAACTTCAAATGGCTTGAGCCACCTCTAAATATTGTCCAAATGACCCAGGATTTCGCCTGTGTTCTTTTTTCATGGGTACGCAGTATTGGACAAATGGCCATCTAAAAATAAAAACTTTCACTTTTTATTGTCACCCTAATATATATATATGTAATATCCAGAAATTTCAGAGTAATTTCAAATGCCCCGCCATGAGTGATACTGAGCGTTCAAGGTCATCTGAGGGGAGGGAGCGCTGCCTGCTCGTAGCGAGAGACTGCGGAACTAGGCCTATATGATATTAAATGTAATTTACCGAATTAATAATGATGCGATTCATGAAGTTAAGGGACTATTATTGAATTTGAAATTATTATAGATCGTTTAGCAGTCTGAATAATGTTACTGGTGTCCCAAGGAGTTATTAGTTAGGGCGGTAATATATCAATGAGACCCAAGGTGTAACGCTTGAGGAGATCGCTGACGCCATAGGGCTCCAGTCCCGGAGAGCATTCACACAGACAAGACGCTCCGCGCGTCCATCAGAAATAGTCACGTGGCCTAGTCACCTGTGCTGCGCTATTGCAGTATAACAAGTAAGTCTCATTCGATCTCAGACAGGGTTAGATAGGGCAGTGATAAAGTAAACTAGAGCTAACAGTGAGTTCATTTCAGGGTTTCCGTCAGAACCCACTTGATTGGAGTTGACTGGAGTTGACTGGAGTTGACCGGAGTTGACTGCGAGAGATTGACTGCCGTTGATGATTGAGGGTGGCGATTGTCGCCATTGGACCGATCAGTGTAGGCCTGTCACTGTTTAGCGGGGTAGCAAAGGATCTCTTGAGTGAACGAGTGCTCCCGACAACTAAAACGACATGGGACCAGCATCAGCAGTGGGTGATCAGTTCTTACCACTCCGGTGCACAACCCCACATGTCCCGAGCAGCTAGTGAAACCCTCTTGCTAACGGGAAGCTAAAGTTTCTCTCAACTGTACAAGGTCTGATTGGCTCACTCCCTTCCGCTTTATGGACGCACTGGGAGTACACTGAGGCTATCTGAGTAAACTAATGGTCACACACTGAGACCGTGAGTCTAGGTCTCTAGGAGATACCTAGAGGAACATTTTCCCTCCCTTATTACGGGTGTAGTTAACACCATTCCTCAGAGTGATATTATCTTGTTGAGTGCCCTTAAGGCCTATTCATTGTAGAGTATTTAATTTCTTATATTTTATTACCATTCCTCAGTGACTGATATTATTTTGTTGAAAACCC
>NW_024712002.1:0-3190 GCF_018991925.1 Homarus americanus | reverse complement strand
AGAAAGGATCAAGCATTATTCTGAGGTTGAGTGGGTATACCTGGCGGAGATGATCGCTCGTACTGGCGTTAGGAAGAGAGAGAGAGAGAAGTAGAGAAAGAGAGAAAGCGAAAAGGTGAGAGAGAGAGAGAGAGAGAGAGAGAGAGAGAGAGAGAGAGAGAGAGAGAGAGAGAACAGGATGGAGAGGAAGAGAGAGAGAGAGAGAGAGAGAGAGGCAATATTGATTATCCTCTCTCCCACTCATCCACCCCTCTTTCGCTTCCTCCGGCTATTTCACATTTCTGCTTCTCTCTCTCTCTCTCTCACACAGTCACCACTCCCTCACTCTCACTCTTCCCTCTCTCATTCGTATTCTCTCTCTCTCTCTCACACAGCCACCACTCCTCCCTCTCTCTCATTCGTATTCTCTCTCTTATCATCCATATTCTCCTAGACATAAATTCCTCTCTATATTTTACCCAATAAAAGCTTTTGCTGCTCCTCGTTACAGTTCTCGTTATGGGAGTTTTTTTCAGTTTTATAACAATGAAAAAAAGCTTTGGCTAATGTAGTGTTTATTACTGTCCAAGCTGGGGAAAAAAGCTTAACATATGGATTTTTTTTATTGCTGTGAGAAAAGCTTATCTTATGGAACTTTCTTTTATGAAGCGTAATTGATGGAAGTTTTTTTATAGCTGTGAGAAAAGCTTAACAAATGGAACTTTTTATGGCTGTGAGAAAAGCTTATTAGATGGAACTTTATTTTATAGCTGTGAGAAAAGCTTAACAGATGGAACTTTTTATAGCTGTGAGAAAAGCTTAATAGATGGAACTTTATTTTATAGCTGTGAAGAAGCTTAATTGATAAACCAAATGTTTTTAACTAAGCTTATTAAAATTATCTTTTAGCTGGCATACCTTTACATAGCTTTTCAATTATTTTTTCCAGCTAAAATAATAATTAATTACAGTAGTTTGTGAAGAAAAAATTAAATATAGTGCTGACTGACTGACTGACTACTGAACTGACATGACTGACTGACTGAACTGACATGACTGACTTAACTTAACTGACTGACTGAACTGACATGACTGACTTAACTTAACTGACTGACTGACTGAACTGAACTGACTGAACTGACTGAACTGAACTGACTGAACTGACTGACTGACTGACTTAATTTAAAGAAACTTCACCTTGTGTTTGTTTGGATGTGTATGCAGGTAAACAATTATTTATTTGTTTAGCATTACGTCCAGGTGTGTGTGTGTGTGTGTGTGTGTGTGTGTGTGTGTGTGTGTGTGTGTGTGTGTGTGTGTGTGTGTGTGTGTGTGTGTGTGTGTGTGTGTGTGTGTGTGTGTACCTGTAGATAAACAGGTAGGTAGGTAGGTTAGTAGGTAAAGAGAGAGAGAGAGAGAGAGAGAGAGAGAGAGAGAGAGTCCATTTCACAGCTAAGTGTTTGAGTAAATATTTGTCACTAAATATTTAATCTCTCTCTCTGTCTTTTCATGTCTCTCTCCCCTCTTTCTTCACTCGTTTTTTTCTATCCTTATTTATTCTGTTTCCTCCCACACATCAAAGGAACGTCCAGAAACTCTAAGATGAAAGGATATATAAAAAAAATAAATAAATAAGAAAATGGAATACTGAGCAGCCGTGAAAGATGAAAGAATATAAATGAATGAAATTTAGAGACAAGATGAAAGAAGATTAAAGAGGTGGTGAAAAAAAGGTAGAGAATTAATATGTCGAAATAAATTCCTTTTAACTCAGAAAGTGTTGAGAAATAAATGCCCCGGAGATTTTTTTTTATTTGGGTTTAGTTCATTATCTCTATATTTCTGTCTCTTTCGCTTTATCTCTGTCTCTCTCTCTCTCTCTCTCTCTCTCTTTATCTCTGTCTGTCTCTTTCTCTTTATCTCTGTCTCTCTCTCTCTCTCTTTATCTCTGTCTGTCTCTCTCTCTTTATCTCTGTCTGTCTCTCTCTCTCTCTCTCTCTCTCTTTATCTCTGTCTGTCTCTTTCTCTTTATCTCTGTCTCTATCTCTCTTACCTCTATCTGTCTAATCTCCATCCGTCTGTCTCTTTATCTGTCTGTCTTTATCTCTGTCTCTACTTTACCTTGGCATGACTGAAGCTTGGGTACTACTGAAGCTTGATACTACTGAAGCTTGGGTACTACTGAAGCTTGTCAAGAGTGAAGCTTGGCTCTACTGAAGCTTGGCACTATTGAAGTTTGGCACTATTGAAGCTTGGCACTACTGAAGCTTGGCACTACTGAAGCTTGGCACTATTGAAGCTTGGTACTCCTGAAGCTTGGTACTACTGAAGCTTGATACTACTTAAGCTTGGCATTATTGAAGCTTGCCACTACTGAAGCTTGGCGCTATTGAAGCTTGGTACTACTGAAGCTTGATACTACTGAAGCTTGGCATTATTGAAGCTTGGCTCTACTGAAGCTTGGCACTATTGAAGCTTGGCACTATTGAAGCTTGGCACTACTGAAGCACCCACATAGGCACATATAAACTTGGACTGGCAGCTGTAATTAGCAGGTGCCCAGTGCCCAGTGCCAATGCCTCCACAGACCGTCTTAATTGAGTTACTCCCTTGATGACGACGTAGACTTTCTTAATGATGACTTAGACGCGAGATTATTAGGGTGATTATCGTGTTCTATATTGAGCTAGCTTTATTTTACTTAATTGTCTCTCTCTCTCTCTCTCTCTCTCTCTCTCTCTCTCTCTCTCTCTCTCTCTCTCCCCTTCACCAAACAGAGATATTTGCTCACTGCTTCTCAGACATATGTGCCGCAGGTCTATCGTTGTCCAGACATACTGCACCGTATATAAGGTTTAGTACACAAGGTAGGATTAAAGTGACTCCCAGTTTGTACTAGTTCATGGGTATTGGTCAGAGGAGGAGGAGAGGAGAAGGAGGTGAAAGAGGAGAGAAGAAGGATGGGGAGGGGGGGCGAGGAGGAGGAAGAAGAGAAGGAGGAAGAAGGAGGAGGAGGAGGATGGGGAGAAAGAGGAGGAGGATGGGGAGGAAGAGGAGGTGGTAGAAGAGAAGGAGGAGGGAGGAAGAGGGACAGTAGGAGAAAGAGGAACAGTAGGAGGTTAGAGGAAAAGGAGGAGGAGTAGGAACAGGAAGAGTAGGAGAAACGGGAGGAAGATGAAAAGGAGAAAGAAGAACAGTAGGAGGAGGAAGA
>NW_024712001.1:0-9054 GCF_018991925.1 Homarus americanus | reverse complement strand
AGAAATAAAGTTTGAAACAACTGGGGTCAAACAAGTGGCAAATGCTGATGACCTTACAGGAGCAGGAAAAGTGGAGGACATCAAAAAGTGGTGGGACCTGGTAACATCGCGAGGTCCACAAATAGGGTACCACCCAAACGCCAGCAAATCCTTCCTCATCGTGAAGCCAGATCATTATGATCGGGCTTTGGAGGTTTTCGGCGAAAGTGAGGTCAAAATAACTAAGGACGGCCAAAGACATCTAGGCGCAGTAATTGGCACTACGGACTTCAAGACCCAGTACGTAGCGGGAAAGGTGAATGAGTGGGTGAGCGAAATCCAAGCTCTATCGGAGATTGCTAACACAGAGCCACATGCGGCCTTTGCAGCATTCACCCATGGAGTCAAGCATCGTTGGAACTACCTGATGCGTACCATCCCTGAGATCAGACCCCTCCTCCACCCTTTGGAAGAAGCAATCAGTGTCAAGTTCATTCCCAAACTAGTGAAACACCCTGACTTAACCCGAGCAGAAAGAACACTTCTTGCACTTCCACCAAGACTGGGAGGGATGGGACATTAACTAATCCAGAGGTGTGACTCGAACATAAAAATTCCCACTTAAGCTCCAGCCAGCCCTCTGACCTGTGGCAGAAGTGCAACGAGAGTGGACTGTGAAGTTAAGCAGATCCGCTGGGTCCATTTAACAGATCAGCACTGCCAAATGACATGTTACCTTAACTAATATTGCTGCAGGTTCCAGAAAATTTGACAAAAAAAGTGTCTATAGCGCAGGAGGTGGGCGCCTCGAACTGGTTAACTACGTTACCGATAAGGGCAAATGGTTTCAGCCTTAACAAACAAGAATTTACAGATGCCATTGCTCTAAGGTACGGTTGGCCAGTAGATGGTTTGCCCTCCCAATGCGTGTGTGGCTCTTCCTATGATAGCGATCACGCCATGGTCTGCAAGAAGGGGGGCTTCATATGCATGAGGCATGACGAGGTAAGGGATCTCACAGCAAATATGTTGAAGGAAATATGCCGGGACGTCATGGTAGAACCGACCCTCCTTCCACTGGATGGCGAGATCTTCCAACACAGGACTTCAAACACATCTAACGAAGCCTGTGTGGACGTCAGTGCTCGAGGATTCTGGACGCGGGGACAGCGAGCTTTCTTCGACATCAGGATTTTTGATCCTGGCCGTTTGTCACCGTAACCTGGCTCTGTTCTGCACCGGGAGGAACAAGAACAGCAAGAGAAAGGACATATGGAAAACCAAGAGAGTGTTGATCAAAACTTCACTCCTCTAGTGTTTCACAACCTCTGGTGGGGATGGGCCCCGTGCAAGATGTTCTCATGAACCATGAACTGATCTCTAACAGAAGCAAATAGAGTTATCTTTAGCCCTGGATGGATATACCATTCTCTCTCCTTCAGTCGGCATGCCTCAGGGGAACAAGGCGTGCCTCTCAAACTAACTGCTGCAGATGTGGCTATGAGGCTACAGTCATGAGCACGCATAGATCTCTTGACTCAACTAATTCTAAAACAGATAGGGATAAACTTCTGTATATATTAGGATCTTTAATATTAAGGTAAATAAATGGTGGCGAAATTATTGGCTATTGAGGGAGGCTGGAAGCCACGTTGTAGTAGTAGTAGTAGTAGTACTAGTAGTGAAGATGTGTGTGGTAGTAGTTTTAGTAGTAGTTGTAGTAGTAGTAGTAGTAGTAGTACTAGTAGTGAAGATGTGTGTGGTAGTAGTTGTAGTAGTAGTAGTTCCATAGTAGTTGTGAAGCTGTGTGTGTAGTAGTAGTAGTAGTAGTATTCTCGTGATAATAATGTAGACGTGTGTGTGTAGTAGTAGTAGTTTCGCAGTAGTAGTGAAGATGTGTGTGTTAGTAGTAGTAGTAGCAGAAAGAGCACTCCTTGCACTACCACCGAGACTGGGAGGAAAGGGATTGACCAATCCTGAGAAGATTGCTGGCACAGAACATCAAAACTCAGTTAAGCTCACTGCAGCCCTCACGGACCACATAATAGCTCAGAGCACAACAGGGGAGGTGGATACCAGTGAAGTAAACAAGCTTCGAAGATCCATTATGACAGAACGACAGCATGGCCAAAGTGATAAGTTGCAGCAGCTGTTGCTGCAAGTACCAGAGAATTTGAAAAAAGTAGGTATAGCGCAGGGGGTGGGCGCCTCGAACTGGTTAACTACGTTACCGATAAGGGCAAATGGTTTCTGTCTCAATAAACAAGAATTTACAGATGCCAATGCTCTAAGGTACGGTAGGCCAGTAGAAGGTTTGCCCTCCCAATGCATGTGTGGCTCTTCCTATGACGTCGATCACGCCATGGTGTGCAAGAAAGGGGGCTTCATATGTATGAGGTATGACGAAGTAAGGGATCTCACAGCAAATATGTTGAAGGAAATCTGCCGTGATATCAGGGTAGAACCGACCCTCCTTCCATTGGATGATGAGAATTTCCAACATAGGACTTCAAACACATCCAACAAAGCCCGTGTTGACGTCAGTGCTCGAGGATTCCGGACGCGGGGACAGCGAGCCTTCTTCAACATCAGGATTTTTGATCCCATGGCCGCATGTCACCGTAACTTAGCTCTCGATGCTGCACACAGGAGGAACGAGAACGACAAGATATGGGTATATGGGGAGAGAATTCAGAACGTTGATCAAGGCAGCTTCACTCCTCTGGTGTTCACAACCTCTTGTGGGATGGGACCAAGTGCAAGATGCTTCTACGCCAGACTCGCAGAGGTGCTATCCGAACAAAAGCAACAGCCCAGAAATTATGTTACAGCCTGGATGAGATGTCGACTGTACTTCTCTTTCCTTAGGTCTGCTTTGCTCTGCCTCAGGGGAACGAGAGCATCGGCCCCAAACCCGACAACAGTTGCAGATATTGACTATGAGGCAACAGTCACTGAATGCCTCATAGATCTGCGGCTCAACTAACTCAACACAGCTAGGGTAGCTACTTTTGTATTTGGATATTTAATTTTAAGGTAATGAAATGGTGGCGAAGGTGTGGCTATTGGGGGAGGCTGGGGAGTCTGTATGTGTGTCAATCTCATTACTATACGAATAAATACAAATCCGAAGACTATCTGGCACCTCCCCCCCCCCTTCTCAGTAGCGGTGTTATGATAAATGCAATACTAATGAGCAAGAGTTTCACGCCTAGGTTACTAACGCTGCCCGCACCATCGTCCACACACACCATTAACTTACTAATCGTCTCTCACTAATATATGTAGCTGTTATCTGGTTTGAATGGTGTTTTGTCAGTAATTTGTTTCTAATGGTGGTTTAATAATCGTCTTTTACCAATCGTGTCTTACGAATCATCTATTCACTGATGATGTGGTATCAATTCCCTCTTACTAATCGTCTCGTTCTAAATTATCTATACACAACCAATATTTCATAACAACAACAACATTGACTACTACTACTACTACTACTACTACTACTATTAATAATGATGATAATAATAATAATAATAATAATAATAATAATAATAATAATAATAATAATAATAATAATAATAATAATAATAATAATAATAATAATAATAATAATAATAATATTAATAATAATAATAATAATAATAATAATAATAATAAAAGCCTGGTCACAACTCCAGAGCGAAAACATTATTTGAATTTCAGGTATGAATTATGCAAATAAGTCTGTATCTAAATTGTATTCATATTTTACTCTGGCCACGCGGCTGTAAACAAGTTGTAATAACAATGTTTAAAATAACAGAGAGAGAGAGAGAGAGAGAGAGAGAGAGATGAAAGAATGCACGGAGAGAAGTATGTAGATATAAGCAGACAGAGAGAAAGATGCATGGGGAAAGGAGTTGAGAGAGAGAGACCGACCCTGGGGAACCTTTTACACCTACTTTTACGTATAGTATATTTGTCTCTCGTAACAAGGGGAAACCGAGAGACTCCAGTGAGAGGGGGGGGGGGGAAGACTCAGTGTAACTGTAATAACGCCATCTTGACGGTGTGATCTTTGTGTCTTTAGTTTAATTGCCTCATTAGATACACCTCGAGACGAGGAGCCAGCCAGGGTGGAGGATATTTTACCCTTGAGAAAATTTAACAAGTTGAATCCACGTTTTTGGAGGGTGTCCTGCATGGCAGTGAACAGTGACATCCGTACGTGTTCTGGGTATCAAGTTCTATCTACAGGAGCGAACACAAACACCTGTATAGTTTTCGTAGGTTCTATTTACTGGATAAACAGATATGTACACAAGGGAGGTTGCACTCCTTACTCTGTATGGGGGTCAACTAGCCTCTAGGGCGACATGTGGTAAGTGATATATTAGCAGCTTCCATATGTCGCCAGGCACATTAATTAAGCATGTTGGACATGGTAAATACATTGCCACACGCTGCTAGCTAGGCTGAATAAATAGTGTATATAAATGGAGTACATACATAATATACATACAGCATACATAATATACATACAACATTACCCACATGACTCTGGCCTATATATACCGTTAGTGAATATGAGGTATTTCTTTGTGTATGAACCTCTGTCCTGCGTGGCAGTGAGAAGTGACACCACCCTCAGTGTCACGACTTGACTGAATTACTCAGAATAGGCAAACTGTACTCCAAGCTTTGTCAATAAATTTGTTAAACTAAAGAAAAAAAAAACACGTTTTTGGATTTTCTCGATTTTCAAGAGATTTGTTTTCAATCCGTAAAGAAGTAGAGTTAAAACACACAAGCTTTCTGGCTTATCTGATACTACCTAAAATATTCCTGCAAAATATCAATACAAAATATCCCTACAAAATATCCCTACAAAATGGCCTCCAAATTACACTAAGACTGTAAGGTAAGTGGTGGATATTATTCTTTTATCCACATATACCTGGAGAAAAATGGTATCGCGGGAATATGTCTCTCCTCCAGGGTTATAAATCGGGCTCTCGCGTACCACCACTCTTGTTTGACTTGGCGGAACATCACCGTAAAACTGCCTTATGCGCCTCAACGACCAGAGACTGACCTCCTTCTGTCTGTGTGTGTGTGCCAGGAGGTGTTTGAGGGGATTGTAAGGCTCAGGAGAAAAATCATCCAACACACACACACACACACACATCCTTGACCACCGAAGGGACCTTTATGCTAGGAATGGGGTGCATCTGTCTAAGGATGGGGCGGCAACCCTGGCTGACTCTCTCGAGAAGGCAGTTCAAAAGATGCCGAAGTCTTTAAACTGCTAGGAGAACATATGAGCACGGGAGTGGAGGAGACTGCAGTGGGAGCGGGTAAACAAAGTGAAAGGTGTCAGGGAAATAGTGCTAGGAATTATGACAAAGCTAAATTAGGCAGGGAGTTAAAACCTAAACACGACAAAGAGAGGACTCAAAACACGACTAACTTAAATGTCTACTTCGCAAACAGTAGAAGTATGAGAAACAAAATGATCAGGGCGTTGGTATGTACCGAAAAAGTCCATATAATAGCATTCACCGAAACATGGATAAGCCTAGACTCGCGTGAGTTACCTGTCGAATACTAAATTACTGGTTATAAATTATTCCATACCGATAGGCAGATTAGGAAAGGAGGCGGAGTAACAATCTATTGTATGTCAGGGATAATCTGAAGTGTGAAATAAATAAGGAAATAAAAACTGAGCAGAATACAAAAAAAAATGGATAGAATTAATCGATGGTAGGGAAAAATTAATCACAAGAGTAATATATAGACCTCCTAATCTTGATAGCAAAGTCTGTATAGTAGACGACTTTAACTTTAGCCAAATAGATTGGATTGACCTTACTGGTAACGCAGAATCAGAGGATTTTCTTGAAACAATCCAGGACTGTTTTGTAAGCCAACATATAACCGAACCCACCCCAAAGCCGACAACAGTTACAGATATTAACTACGAGGCAACAGTCACTGAATGCTGCATGGATCTGCAGCTCAACTAACTCAACACAGCTAGGGTAGTTACTTTTGTATTAGGATATTTAATTTTAAGGTAATAAAATAGTGGCAAAGGTGTGGCATATTGGGGGAGGCTGGAGGTTACGTTTAAAAAAAATAGTATTAGGATCGTTAATTTTAAGGTTATAAAATAGTGTCGAAGGTGTGGCTATTGGGGGAGGCTGGAGGCCATGTAGTCGTAGTAGTCTAGGGTGATTAAAAAGTTTTGTTAACCAGAAGATAGATTACATTTATTACACATAAATTATATAACATATGCAAACTTTACAGAACAAGAACATTCCATGTGTGTGCTTCAAATTAATGATTATCATTGAAGACACAACACTACTGGCCTTGAGGGACACACCGAGGCCTTGAGGGACACGCCAGGGCATACTGGGCCACGACTCAACGGTCTCACAGTTTCATCGTCCGTAAGTGTGAGCGGACTTTTCTGTCAGATGTTTGCAGATAGAGATCTTTTTTCTCATAGTCGAGAGCACAGCGGTAGTTCCTGAGAAAACCATAACCTATTATAAAGTCAAAAGTGCTCATGTCCCTCACCTTTATGTTCTCAGCCCTCAAGAAGGTTAACCCTTTCATATGGATCTCGACGTTGCTGGGGTTCACGCCCCACGATTCAAGATTTTTAGCGACGTGGGTGGCGACAATAAAGTCAGGCTCACCTGACTCTATCTTTATTTTCATTCGGGGACCCTCGCATGACGGGGTGAAATAAGCGTTGGCATAGAGATACTGTGACGCAGGAATAACTTGTCTCTTCCAGTATCCTGGCTCATTGTCCCTGATGTACAGTTCAGAATCTGGCTGCCATCTCTGGATGGTGCGAGTCTTTTGCAGGAGTGAACTGCCGATCTTGTTTTCATAACCCTTAGACGTTGAAGGGAGCACACGCGCTCTGCAGGTTATTTTGTTGTCGTGGTTGAACTATATCTCAACATTATTAGTGCAACCAACCCGCATCTTCTGGTACTTTAGACCAGATTCATACACGGGCTTTCGTCTCCATCGACACTGTCGACCAAGGACTCCGACGCTGAGGGCAGACTCGTGAGTAAGGTCCACCTTGCCCACCCCGGAGTCCACCAGGAACTGACAAGGCTCCTCGTTGATAGTGGTTGAAACGTGCTGTGAGTCCGTCAAGCAGACAGGGATAGTGTCTATATCGCAAACGGGGAAGTCACAGGTTTGAGGCGCAGGATCAATATATAACCTAAAGGTGTTATCGGGGAGGTCCTCTAGTTCCCAGCACCACCTACGGACACATGGGCCACAACTCATTAAGTCCTTAAGGAACCAAAAGGGTCCTTTGTTCGCCAACCTTGCACTCCTACGAACACCAGCTGGCGGCACCACACGGGAGCGAAGGTGAATTGCTCCGCGCTCTGTCTTGCGGGGGAACTTCATAATGTGTTTTATGCTTCTCGTAAACTATAGTGTTAGGTCTAGTTTAACGAGATTAACACTTGAATATTTATAGTAAGAGGTATGTGTGTGTGTGTGTGTGTGTGTGCACAGTAGTAGTAGTAGTATCGTGGTAGTAGTGAATATGTGCGTGGTAGTAGTTGTAGTAGTACTAGTCTCGTGGTAGTAGTGAATATGTGTGTGATAGTAGTAGAAGTAGTAATAGTGGCAGTAGTGGGGTTAGCGAAATCCATGCTCTATCGGAGATTGCTAACACAGAGCCACATGCGGCCTTTGCAGCATTCACACATGGAGTCAAGCATCATTGGAACTACCTGATGCGTACCATCCCTGAGATCCGACCTCTCCTCCACCCCTTGGAAGAAGCAATCAGTGTCAAGTTCATTCCCAAACTAGTGAAACACCACGACTTAACCCTAGCAGAAAGAACACTTCTTGCACTTCCACCAAGACTGGGAGGGATGGGACTAACTAATCCAGAGGAGAATGCTGACTCTGAACATCAAAATTCACGTAAGCTCACGGCAGCCCTCACTGACCACATAATCGCCCAGAATGCAACAGGGGAAGTGGACACCAGCGAAGTTAATAAGATCCGTAGGTCCATTACAACAGATCGGCAGAACTGCCAAAATGACATGTTGCAGCAACTATTGCTGCTGGTTCCAGAAAATTTGACAAAAAAAGTAGCTATAGCGCAGGAGGTGGGCGCCTCGAACTGGCTAACTACGTTACCGATAAGGGCAAATGGTTTCAGCCTTAACAAACAAGAATTTACAGATGCCATTGCTCTAAGGTACGGTTGGCCAGTAGAAGGTTTGCCCTCCCAATGCGTGTGTGGCTATTCCTATGATGGCGATCACGCCATGGTTTGCAAGAAGGGGGGGCTTCATATGCATGAGGCATGACGAGGTAAGGGATCTCACAGCAAACATGTTGAAGGAAATCTGTCGGGACGTCATGGTAGAACCGACCCTCCTTCCACTGGATGGCGAGATCTTCCAACACAGGACTTCAAACACATCTAACGAAGCCCGTGTGGACGTCAGTGCTCGAGGATTCTGGACGCGGGGACAGCGAGCTTTCTTCGACATCAGGATTTTTGATCCCATGGCCGTTTGTCATCGTAACCTAGCTCTCGATGCTGCGCATAGGAGGAACGAGAACGACAAGAGAAGGGCATATGGGGAGAGAATTCAAAATGTTGATCAAGGCAGCTTCACTCCTCTAGTGTTCACAACCTCTGGTGGGATGGGCCCAAGTGCAAGATGTTTCTACGCCAGACTTGCGGAGCTGATCTTCGAACAGAAGCAGCAGCCCAGAAGTTATGTCACAGCCTGGATGAGATGTCGACTGTCCTTCTCTCTCCTTCGGTCGGCTTTGCTCTGCCTCAGGGGAACGAGAGCTTCTGCCCCAACTCCGACAACTGCTGCAGATATCGACTATGAGGCTACAGTCACTGAATGCCGCATAGATCTGCGGCTCAACTAAGTTAACACAGATAGGATAGCTACTTATGTATTAGGATATTTAATATTAAGGTAATTAAATGGTGGCGAAGGTGTGGCTATTGGGGGAGGCTGGAGGCCACGAAAAAAAAAAAAAAGTAGTAGTAGTTGTAGT
>NW_024712000.1:0-4352 GCF_018991925.1 Homarus americanus | reverse complement strand
TAATTATAACAACCGACCATGATTATAAACGACCGCTGATTATAACAACCACGACCGCGGTTATAACAACCCGACCATGATTATAACAACCGGCCGCCAATTATAACAACCACGACCATGATTATAACAACCACGACCATGATTATAACAACCACGACCATGATTATAACAACACGACTATGATAATACCAACAAGCGACTATGATTATAACAATCACGACCATGATTATAACAACCGACCATGATTATAACAACCGACCATGATTATAACAACCACGACGAGTAACAACCGACCATGATTATAACAACCTCGACTATGATTATAACAACCGACCATGATAATAACAGCCACGACATGATGCAACAACCTCGACTATGATTATAACAACCGACCATGATTATAACAACCGACCGCCAGTTATAACAACACGACCGCCAGTTATAACAACCGACCATGATTATAACAGCCAGGAACCGCCAGTTAACATCACGACTATGATTAACAGCACGATATGATTTAACCGACGCCAGTTATAACAACCGACCATGATTATAACAACCACGACCATGATTATAACAACCGACTATGATCATAACCCGACAATAATTATAACAACCACGATTATGATTATAACAACGCGACCGCGGTTACAACCGGCCATAGTATAACAACCACGACCATGATTATAACGACCGCGAGTTATAACAACCGACCATGATTATAACAACCACGACCGCAGTTATAACAACCGCCACGACCATGATTATAACAACCACGACCATGATTATAACCACCGACCATGATTATAAGCAAGCCATGATTTATAACAACCACGACTATGATTATAACAACCGACTATGATTGCCGGCCGTAATTATAACAACCACGACCATGATTAACGACCGTAATTATAACAACCGACCATGATTATAACAACCACGACCATGATTGCAACAGCACGACCATGATTATAACAACCACGACCGCAGTTATAACAACCGACCGCGATTATATAACCAGCCATAATTATAACAACCACGACCATCATTATAGCACAACCGACCATGATTATAACAACCGACCATGATTATAACAACCACGACTATATAATAACAACCGACTATGATTATAACAACCACGACCATCATTATAACAACCACGACCATGATTATAACAACCACGACCGCCGATTATAACAACCGACTATGATAATAACAGCCGACTATGATTATAACAACCACAACCATGATTATAACAACCACGACCGCGATTATAACAACCGACCATGATTATAACAACACGACCACGGTTATAACAACCGACCATGATTATAACAACCCGACTATGATTATAACAACACGACCGCGATTATAACAACCACGACCGCGGATTATAAGCAACCACGCCCGCAATTATAACAACCGACCATGATTATAACAACCACGACCGTGATTACAACAACCACGACCATGATTATATGAACCCTCGACCATGATTATAACAACCGACCAGGATTATAACAAACACGACCATGATTATAACAACCACGACTATGATTATAACAACCACGACCATGGTTATAACAACCACGACCATGATTATAACAACCACGGCCGCCAAATTATATCAACCGCGACCATGATTATAACAACCACGACCATGAGTTATAACAACCGCATGATTATAACAACCACGACCATGATAACAACCACGACCATGATTATAACAACCGACCATGATTATAACAGCGACGCCAGATTATCAACACGACCGCCCAGTTATAACAACCACGGCCGCCATAATTATAACAACCACGACATGATATAACAACCGACCATGATTGCCGTTAACCCGACCATGATTTAACAACCACGACTATGATAATACCAACAACGACTATGATTATAACAATCACGACCGTTATAACAACCGACCATGATTATAACAACCGACCATATTATAACAACCAGCCATGATAATAAGGCCGATATGATTGCCAACAGCCTCGACTGCCGATTACAACAACCACGACCATGATTATAACACCGACCATGATTACGCCACGGCCGCAATTATAACCGATGATTACCAACACGACCGTTATTTAACCCGACCGCAGTTATCAACAACGACCGCGATTATACGCCATGCATATAACAACCGACCATCATTATAACAACCGACGCAGTTATAACGACCGCGGTAACAACCGACTATGATGAATAACAACCGACTGCCATTATAACAACCGACCATCGTGCAACAACCGACCATGATTATAACAACCACGACATGATTATAACAACCGACTATGATATGTAACCGACTATGATTACAACACAACCGCTGGTTACCAACAACCACGACCATGATTATAACAACCCGACCGCGGTTATAACAACCGACCATGATTATAACAACCACGACCATGATTATAACAACCACGACCATGGGGTGACTTCAGTACGACTGACGAAGTCAACAACCCCAAAAAATACATTTTCAGACAATATAGATACTGTAGGGTTTCGAGATATTATGTTGTCTAGCACTCAGGATGGATGGATGGAAACTCTAAGGTGGTGGTTTTCTTATATAATATAAGTTATATGAAAGACAGTCTGGTGCTGGAGATGCCGTGTGGTGAGGAGCTGCTCAGTAGACATGTTCGGTGAGTAGCGTGCTGAAGGAGGTAGATGTGCAGGAGCTTCGTTAGAGGAGATGTTGCCTGTTGCTGGCCTCCAGGTTGAATGAGAGCTGGACAGCGAGGAGCTTGCTTGGAGGAGGTGTTGCGTGTTCAGGAACCGAGGCCAGAATGAATCTTAATGGAGAGACAGAGCTTATATACACAGCAGCCGGAAGTAAACCCGGCGGTTTCTCGACTCCGTTGCTAGGGAAGACGTAGCAGGTGGCTGGTTGCTAAGATACTGTGGCATCTGGTGACGCCCCCCCCCCCTGGGCCGCTCGTTTGGTTGCTAGGATACTGTCGCATTGGAATGCGGCTACGCAGTTGTAGGGGAGACGTCCACTACAATACTCCCCTTTCCCTCCAGGCGGTGTAGGAGACTTGTTGTCTGTAGAGTTGCTTAGCACATTTGAGGCAGAACGGGCGGTGCATGCCTCATGTGAGACAACGGCGATGGCGTGGATGAGCCTGTCGCTGGATACAACTGTCTAGATACACACTATCTGTGGGAGAAGAGAGGGGGAAAAAGGGTGTGTGGAGGCGATGAATGTTGTGCTTTCCTCACGGCAGGTACAGAGTCGTCAGATGCGCCTGCTGGGGTGTGTGGGCCTGGGTAAGGAGCAGGGGCTGCGTCAGCAGAAGCGGATGAGGGCTCGTGACAGCAGCTGGGTCCACGACAGCAGCAGGGTGCAGGACATTAGCAGGGAGTACCTGAGGGAGAAAAAGGGTGTGTGGAGGCGATGAATGGCAGGTACTGAGTCGTCAGATGCGCCTGCTGGGGTGTGTGTGGGCCTGGGTCAGGAGCAGGGGCTGCGTCAGCAGAAGCGGATTAGGGCTCGTGACAGCAGCTGGGTCCACGACAGCAGCAGGGTGCAGGACATTAGCAGGGAGTACCTGAGGGAGAAAAGAGGGGTGTGTGGGTCCGCACTCAGGAACAGAGGCCGCGTCAGGGGCGGCAGGGGTTACTGCTGGGCCGGGGTCGGCGTCTGAGGCAGGACGGGTGTGCTGGGGTCGGTAGGATGTGGTGCTTGGGGCAGGAAGAGGAGCTGGTGTCTGCTTAGAGTAGTAGAGCTGCTTCTGTGTGGATAAGCCAGTCTTCTATGCTGCTTGAAGACTTGGAGCGTGATCAGTTTCTCCTCCATCCTGTGTGAGTGCGAATCTCCGGGAGTCACCATTTGTTTCTCCTCCATCCTGTGTGAGTGCGAATCTCCGGGGGTCACCATTTGTTTCTCCTCCATCCTGTGTGAGTGCGAATCTCCGGGGGTCACCATTTGTTTCTCCTCCATCCTGTGTGAGTGCGAATCTCTGGGGGTCACCATTTGTTTCTCCTCCATCCTGTGTGAGTGCGAATCCCCGGGGGTCACCATTTGTAGGGTTTCGTGATATTATGTTGTCTAGCACTCAGGATGGATGGATGGAAACTCTAAGGTGGTGGTTTTCTTATATAATATAAGTTATATGAAAGACAGTCTGGTGCTGGAGATGCCGTGTGGTGAGGAGCTGCTCAGTAGACATGTTCGGTGAGTAGCGTGCTGAAGGAGGTAGATGTGCAGGAGCTTCGTTAGAGGAGATGTTGCCTGTTGCTGGCCTCCAGGTTGAATGAGAGCTGGACAGCGAGGAGCTTGCTTGGAGGAGGTGTTGCGTGTTCAGGAACCGAGGCCAGAA
>NW_024711999.1:0-29657 GCF_018991925.1 Homarus americanus | reverse complement strand
TTTAAACCCTCCCCCGATCTTATAAATGTGACCGGGGAACGCTACCTCTGGGCCACCAGGACAATAAAAGCAGTCCTAGACTCTGCTATATTTCACACAAAGTCAGTTCAACGAGCTTATGGCGCTGTGAACCTCTAATGGGAACCACCCGTGACGCTTAGGTGATCAGAGCAACGTTTTACCAAATCCGGCTTCGATACACGAGGATCCATATATATTTCATTAGCCCAATAACGCACGCGGACTTCTACATATAATCAACACCTCACCCCACCAGGATTCAAACCCACGATCTTATAATTGTGACCGGGGTATGCTACCTCTGAGCCACCAGGACAATCAAAGCAGTCCGACACTCTACTATATTTCACACAAAGCCTGTTCAACGACCTTATGGCGCCGGGAACCTCTAATGGGACTATCCGCGCCGGCCAGGGGTGATCAGAGCAACGTTTTACCAAATCCGGCTTCGAAACACGAGGATCCATATATATTTCATTAGCCCAATTAAGCACGCGGACTTCTACAGATAATCAACACCTCATCCCACCAGGATTCGAACCCTCGATCTTATAACTGTGACCCAGGAACGCTACCTATGGGCCACCAGGACACTATAAGCAGTCCTAGAGTCTGTTATATTTCACACAAAGCCTGTTCAACGAGCTTATGGCACCGTGAACCACTATAGGTGACCACCCGTGCTGCTTAGGTGATCAGGACAACGTGTTACCAAATCCGGCTTGGAAACACGAGGATCCATATATATTTCATTTGCCCAATAAAGCACGCGGAACTCTACATATAATCAAGAACCTCACCCCACCAGGATTTGAACCCACGATCTTATAATTGTGACCGGGGAAAGCTACCTCTGGGCCACCAGGACAATAAAAGCAGTCCTAGACTCTGCTATATTTCACATAAAGCCTGTTTAATTTATTTTATATGCCGTAAACTCTCAATGGGGGACCACCCATGCTGGTTAGTATCGATAAATTGCTTTTACCAAATGCGGCTTCGAAACACGAGATCCATATATATTTAATAGCTCAATAAAGCACGAGGATTTCTACATAATCAACACTCCCACCACGCAGATTTTGATCCACGATCTTATAATTGTGACCGGGAACGCTAACTTGGGCCACCAGGACAATAAAGCACTCCTAGACTCTGCTATATTTCACACAAAGCCTGTTCAACGAGATTATGGAGCTGTGAACCACTATAGGGAACCACCCGTGTCGCTTAGGTGATCAGAGCAATGTTTTATCAAATCCGGCCTGGAAACACGAGGATCCATATATATTTCATTTCCAATAAAGCACGCGGACTTCTACATATAATCAACACCTCACCCCACCAGGATTCAAACCCATGATCTTATAATTGTGACCGGGGTATGCTACCTCTGGGCCACCAGGACAATAAAAGCAGTCCTAGACTCTACTATATATCAAACAAAGCCTGTTCAACGACCTTATGGCGCCATGAACCTCTAAACAGGGACCACCCGTGCCGCTTAGCTGATCAGAGCAACGTTTTACCAAATCCGGCTTGGAAACACGAGGATCCATATATATTTCATTAGCCCAATAAAGCACGCGGACCTCTACATATAATCAACGCCTCACCCCACTAGAAATTTGAAGCCACGATCTTATAATTGTGACCGGGGAACGCTACCTCTGGGCCACCAGGACAATAAAAGCAGTCCTAGACTCTCCTATATTTCACACAAAGCCTGTTCAACGAGCTTATCGCGCCGTGAACCTCTAATGGGGACCATCCGTGCGGCTTAGGTGATCAGACCAACGTTTTACCAATTCCGGCTTCGAAACACGAGGACCCATATATATTTCATTAACCCAATAAAGCACGCAGACTTCTACATATAATCAACACCACACTCCACCAGGATTCGAACCCACGATCTTATAATTGTGACCGAGGAACGCTACCTATGGGCCACCAGGACACTATAAGAAGTCCTAGACTCTGTTATATTTCACACAAAGCTTGTTCAAAGAGCTTATGGCACCGTGAACCACTATAGCGGACCACCCGTGCCGCTTAGGTGATCAGAGCAACGTTTTACCAAATCCGGCTTGGAAACACGAGGATCCATATATATTTCATTAGCCCAATAAAGCACGCGGACTTCTACATATAATCAACGCCTCACCCCACCAGGAATTTGAAGCCACGATCTTATAATTGTGACCGGGGAACGCTACCTCTGGGCCACCAGGACAATAAAAGCAGTCCTAGACTCTCCTATATTTCACACAAAGTCTGTTCAACGAGCTTATAGCGCCGTGAACCTCTAATGGAGACGATCCGTGCCGCTTAGGTGATCAGAGCAACGTTTTACCAAATCCGGCTTCGAAACACGAGGACCCATATAAATTTTATTAACCCAATAAAGCACGCAGACTTCTACATATAATCAACACCTCACCCCCACCAGATTCCGAACCCACGATCTTATAATTGTGACCGAGGAACGCTTACCTAAGTGGGCCACCAGGACACTATAAAGTCCTAGACTTGTTATATATCACACAAAGCCTGCTCCAAAGAGCTTATAAAAATGAACCACTAGTAGGGGACCACCCAAAAGGCTTTAGGTGATCAGAGCAACGTTTTACCAAATCCGCTTTGGAAACACGAGGATCCATATATATATTTCATTAGCTAATAAAGAATAATTTCTACATATAATCAACGCCTCACCCCACCAGGATTTGAACCCATGATCTTATAATTGTGACCGGGGAACGCTACCTCTGGGCCACCAGGATAATAAAAGCAGTCCTAGACTCTGCTATATTTCACACAAAGCCTGTTCAACGAGCTTATGGCGCCGTGAACCTCTCATGGGGACCACCCGTGCCGCTTAGGTGAAGAGAGCAACGTTTTACCAAATGCAACTTCGAAACACGAGGATCCATATATATTTCATTAGCCCAATTAAGCACGCGTACTTCTACATATAAACAACACCTCACCCCACCAGGATTTGAACCCACGATCTTATAGTTGTGACCGGGGAACGCTACCTCTGGGCCACCAGGAAAATAAAAGCAGTCCTAAACTCTGCTATATTTCACATTAAGCCTGTTCAACGAGCTTATGGCGCCGTGAACCTCTAATGGGGACCATCCGTGCCGCTTAGGTGATCAGAGCAACGTTTTACCAAATCCGGCTTCGAAACACGAGGACCCATATATATTTCATTACCCCAATTAAGCACGCAGACTTCTACATATAATCAACGCCTCACCCCACCAGGATTTGAACCCATGATCTTATAATTGTGACCGGGGAACGCTACCTCTGGGCCACCAGGATAATAAAAGCAGTCCTAGACTCTGCTATATTTCACACAAAGCCTGTTCAACGAGCTTATGACGGTGGAATCCCTCTAATGAGGACCATCCGCGCTACTTAGGTGATCAGAGCAACGTTTTTACCAAACTGCTTAAAAACACGAGGATCCATATATATTTCATTAGCCCAATAGCGCACGCTGACTTCTACATATAATCAACGCCTCACCCCACCAGGATTTGAACCCATGATCTTATAATTGTGACCGGGAACGCTACCTCTGGGCCACTAGGGATAATAAAAAGCAGTCCTAGACTTCGCTATATTTCATTATCAAAGCCTGTTCAACGAGCTTATGGCGCCGAACCTCATGGGACCACCCGTGTCGCTTAGGTGAACAGAGCAACGTTTTACCAAATGCAGCTTCGAAACACGAGGATCCATATATATTTCATTAGCCCAATTAAGCACGCGTACTTCTACATATAAACAACACCTCACCCCACCAGGATTTGAACCCACGATCTTATAATTGTGACCGGGGAACGCTACCTCTGGGCCACCAGGAAAATAAAAGCAGTCCTAAACTCTGCTATATTTCACACAAAGCCTGTTCAACGAGCCTTTGGCGCTGTGAACCTCTAATAGGGACCATCCGTGCCGCTTAGGTGATCAGAGCAACGTTTTACCAAATCCGGCTTCGAAACACGAGGATCCATATATATTTCATTAGCCCAATATAGCACGCGGACTTCTACATATAGTCAACACCTCACCCCATCAGGATTCGAACCCACGATCTTATAATTGTGACCGTGGAACGCTACCTATGGGCCACCAGGACACTATAAGAAGTCCTAGACTCTGTTATATTTCACACAAAGCCTGTTCAAAGAGCTTATGGCACCGTGAACCACTATAGGGGACCACCCGTGCAGCTTAGGTGATCAGAGCAACGTTTTACCAAATCCGGCTTGGAAACACGAGGATCCATATATATTTCATTAGCCCAATAAAGCACGCGGACTTCTACATATAATCAACGCCTCACCCCACCAGGATTTGAACCCATGATCTTATAATTGTGACCTGGGAACGCTACCTCTGGGCCACCAGGATAATAAAAGCAGTCCTAGACTCTGCTATATTTCACACAAGGCCTGTTCAACGAGCTTATGGCGCCGTGAACCTCTCATGGGGACCACCCGTGCCGCTTAGGTGAACAGAGCAACGTTTTACCAAATGCAGCTTCGAAACACGAGGATCCATATATATTTCATTAGCCCAATTAAGCACACGTACTTCTACATATAAACAACACCTCACCCCACAAGGATTTGAACCCACGATCTTATAGTTGTGACCGGGGAACGCTACCTCTGGGCCACCAGGAAAATAAAAGCAGTCCTAAACTCTGCTATATTTCACATTAAGCCTGTTTAACGAGCTTATGGCGCCGTGAACCTCTAATGGGGACCACCCATGCCGCTTAGGTGATCAGAGCAACGTTTTACCAAATGCGGGTGCGAAACACGAGGATTCATATATATTTCATTAGCCCAATAAAGCACGAGGACTTCTACATATAATCAACACCTCACCCCACCAGGATTCGAACCCACGATCTTATAATTGTGACCGAGGAACGCTACCTATGGGCCACCAGGACACTATAAGAAGTCCTAGACTCTGTTATATTTCACACAAAGCCTGTTCAAAGAGCTTATGGCACCGTGAACCACTATAGGGGACCACCCGTGCCGCTTAGGTGATCAGAGCAACGTTTTACCAAATCCGGCTTGGAAACACGAAGATCCATATATATTTCATTAGCCCAATTAAGCAGGCGGATTTCTACATATAATCAACGCCTCACCCCACCAGGATTTGAACCCACGATCTTATAATTGTGACCGGGGAACGCTACCTCTGGGCCACCAGGAAAATAAAAGCAGTCCTAAACTCTGCTATATTTCACATTAAGCCTGTTCAACGAGCTTATGGCGCCGTGAACCTCTAATGGGGAAAGCCCATGCCGCTTAGGTGATCAGAGCAACGTTTTACCACATGCGGCTTCAAAACACGAGGATCCATATATATTTCATTAGCCCAATAAAGCACGCGGACTTCTATATATAATCAATACCTCACCCCACCAGGATTCGAACCCACGATCTTCTAATTGTGACCGGAAAACGCTACCTCTGGGCCACCAGGACAATAAAAGCAGTCCTAGACTCTGCTATATTTCACACAAAGCCTGTTCAACGAGCCTTTGGCGCTGTGAACCTCTAATGGGGACTATCCGTGCCGCTTAGGTGATCAGAGCAACGTTTTACCAAATCCGGCTTCGAAACACGAGGATCCATATATATTTCATTAGCCCAATTAAGCACGCGGACTTCTACAGATAATCAAAACCTCATCCCACCAGGATTCGAACCCACGATCCTATAACTGTGACCGAGGAACGCTACCTATGGACCACCAGGACACTATAAGCAGTCCTAGAGTCTGTTATATTTCACACAAAGCCTGTTCAACGAGCTTATGGCACCGTGAACCACTATAGGTGACCACCCGTGCTGCTTAGGTGATCAGGACAACGTGTTACCAAATCCGGCTTGGAAACACGAGGATCCATATATATTTCATTTGCCCAATAAAGCACGCGGAACTCTACATATAATCAAGAACCTCACCCAACCAGGATTTGAACCCACGATCTTATAATTGTGACCGGGGAAAGCTACCTCTGGGCCACCAGGACAATAAAAGCAGTCCTAGACTCTGCTATATTTCACACAAAGCCTGTTTAACGATCTAATGGCGCCGTGAACCTCTAATGGGGACCACCCGTGCCGCTTAGATGATCAGAGCAACGTTTTACTAAATGCGGCTTCGAAACACGAGGATCCATATATGTTTCATTAGCCTAATAAAGCACGCGGACTTCAATATATAATCAACACCTCACCCCACCAGGATTTGAACCCACGAACTTATAATTGTGACTGGGGAACACTACCTGTTGTCCACCAGGACAATAAAAGCAGTCCTATACTCTGCTATATTTCACACAAAGCCTGTTTAACGAGCTTATGGCGCCGTAAACCTCTAATGGGGACCACCCATGCTGCTTAGGTGATCATAGCAACGTTTTACCAAATGCGGCTTCGAAACACGAGGATCCATATATATTTCATTAGCCCAATAAAGCACGAGGACTTCTACATATAATCAACACCTCACCCCACCAGGATTTGAACCCACGATCTTATAATTGTGACCGGGGACCGCTAACTCTGGGCCACCAGGACAATAAAAGCACTCCTAGACTCTGCTATATTTCACACAAAGCCTGTTCAACGAGATTATGGAGCTGTGAACCACTATAGGGAACCACCCGTGTCGCTTAGGTGATCAGAGCAATGTTTTATCAAATCCGGCCTGGAAACACGAGGATCCATATATATTTCATTCCCAATAAAGCACGCGGACTTCTACATATAATCAACACCTCACCCCACCAGGATTCAAACCCATGATCTTATAATTGTGACCGGGGTATGCTACCTCTGGGCCACCAGGACAATAAAAGCAGTCCTAGACTCTACTATATATCAAACAAAGCCTGTTCAACGACCTTATGGCGCCATGAACCTCTAATAGGGACCACCCGTGCCGCTTAGCTGATCAGAGCAACGTTTTACCAAATCCGGCTTGGAAACACGAGGATCCATATATATTTCATTAGCCCAATAAAGCACGCGGACTTCTACATATAATCAACGCCTCACCCCACTAGAAATTTGAAGCCACGATCTTATAATTGTGACCGGGGAACGCTACCTCTGGGCCACCAGGACAATAAAAGCAGTCCTAGACTCTCCTATATTTCACACAAAGCCTGTTCAACGAGCTTATCGCGCCGTGAACCTCTAATGGGGACCATCCGTGCGGCTTAGGTGAGCAGACCAACGTTTTACCAAATCCGGCTTCGAAACACGAGGACCCATATATATTTCATTAACCCAATAAAGCACGCAGACTTCTACATATAATCAACACCACACTCCACCAGGATTCGAACCCACGATCTTATAATTGTGACCGAGGAACGCTACCTATGGGCCACCAGGACACTATAAGAAGTCCTAGACTCTGTTATATTTCACAAAAAGCTTGTTCAAAGAGCTTATGGCACCGTGAACCACTATAGCGGTCCACCCGTGCCGCTTAGGTGATCAGAGCAACGTTTTACCAAATCCGGCTTGGAAACACGAGGATCCATATATATTTCATTAGCCCAATAAAGCACGCGGACTTCTACATATAATCAACGCCTCACCCCACCAGGATTTCAACCCATGATCTTATAATTGTGACCGGGGAACGCTACCTCTGGGCCACCAGGATAATAAAAGCAGTCCTAGACTCTGCTATATTTCACACAAAGCCTGTTCAACGAGCTTATGGCGCCGTGAACCTCTCATGGGGACCATCCGTTCCGCTTAGGTGAACAGAGCAACGTTTTACCAAATGCAGCTTCGAAACACGAGGACCCATATATATTTCATTAGCCCAATTAAGCACGCGTACTTCTACATATAAACAACACCTCACCCCACCAGGATTTGAACCCACGATCTTATAATTGTGACCGGGGAACGCTACCTCTGGGCCACCAGGAAAATAAACCAGTCCTAAACTCTGCTATATTTCACATTAAGACTGTTCAACGAGCTTATGGCGCCGTGAACCTCTAATGGGGACAACCCATGCCGCTTAGGTGATCAGAGCAACGTTTTACCACATGCGGCTTCAAAACACGAGGATCCATATATATTTCATTAGACCAATAAAGCACGCGGACTTCTACATATAATCAATACCTCACCCCACCAGGATTCGAACCCACGATCTTCTAATTGTGACCGGGGAACGCTACCTCTGGGCCACCAGGACAAAAAAAGCAGTTCTAGACTCTGCTATATTTCACACAAAGCCTGTTCAACGAGCTTATGGCACCTGTGAACCACTTTAGGTGACCACCCGTGCCGCTTAGGTGATCAGGACAATGTTTTATCAAATCCGGCTTCGAAACACGAGGATCCATATATATTTCATTAGCCCAATTAAGCACGCGGACTTCTACAGATAATCAACACCTCATCCCACCAGGATTCGAACCCACGATCTTATAACTGTGACCGAGGAACGCTACCTATGGGCCACCAGGACACTATAAGCAGTCCTAGAGTCTGTTATATTTCACACAAAGCCTGTTCAACGAGCTTATGGCACCGTGAACCACTTTAGGTGACCACCCGTGCCGCTTAGGTGATCAGGACAACGTTTTACCAAATCCGGCTTGGAAACACGAGGATCCATATATATTTCATTAGCCCAATAAAGCACGCGGAATTCTACATATAATCAAGAACCTCACCCCACCAGGATTTGAACCTACGATCTTATAATTGTGACCGGGAAAAGCTACCTCTGGGCCACCAGGACAATAAAAGCAGTCCTAGACTCTGCTATATTTCACACAAATCCTGTTTAACGAGCTAATGGCGCCGTGAACCTCTAATGGGGACCACCCGTGCCGCTTAGATGATCAGAGCATCGTTTTACCAAATGCGGCTTCGAAACACGAGGATCCATATATATTTCATTAGCCCAATAAAGCACGCGGACTTCTACATATAATCAACACCTCACCCCACCAGGATTTGAACCCACGATCTTATAATTGTGACCGGGGAACGCTACTCTGGGCCACCAGGATAATAAAAGCAGTCCTAGACTCTGCTATATTTCACACAGAGCCTGTTCAACGAGCTTATGGCGCCGTGAACCTCTAATGGGGACCACCGTGCCGCTTAGGTGATCAGAGCAACGTTTTACCAAATCCGGCTTCGAAACACGAGGATCCATATATATTTCATTAACCCAATAAAGCACGCGGACTTCTACATATAATCAACACCTCACTCCACCAGGATTCGAACCCACGATCTTATAATTGTGACCGAGGAACGCTACCTATGGGCCACCAGGACACTATAAGAAGTCCTAGACTCTTATATTTCACACAAAGCTTGTTCAAAGAGCTTATGGCACCGTGAACCACTATAGCGGACCACCCGTGCCGCTTAGGTGATCAGAGCAACGTTTTACCAAATCCGGCTTGGAAACACGAGGATCCATATATATTTCATTAGCCCAATAAATCACGCGGACTTCTACATATAATCAACGCCTCACCCCACCAGGATTTGAACCCATGATCTTATAATTGTGACCGGGGTATGCTACCTCTGGGCCACCAGGACAATAAAAGCAGTCCTAGACACTCCTATTTTTCACACAAAGCCTGTTCAACAAGCTTATAGCGCCGTGAACCTCTAATGGGGACCATCCGTGCCGCTTAGGTGATCAGAGCAACGTTTTACCAAATCCGGCTTCGAAACACGAGGACCCATATATATTTCATTAACCCAATAAAGCACGCAGACTTCTACATATAATCAACACCTCACTCCACCAGGATTCGAACCCAAGATCTTATAATTGTGACCGAGGAACGCTACCTATGGGCCACCAGGATAATAAAAGCAGTCCTAGACTCTGCTATATTTCACACAAAGCCTGTTCAACGAGCTTATAGCGCCGTGAACCTCTAATGGGGACCATCCCTGCCGCTTAGGTGATCAGAGCAACGTTTTACCAAATCCGGCTTCGAAACATGAGGATCCATATATATTTCATTAGCCCAATAAAGCACACGGACTTCTACATATAATCAACACCTCACCCCACCAGGATTCAAACCCACGATCTTATAATTGTGACCGGGGAAAGCTACCTCTGGGCCACCAGGACAATAAAAGCAGTCCTAGACTCTGCTATATTTCACACAAATCCTGTTTAACGAGCTAATGGCGCCGTGAACCTCTAATGGGGACCACCCGTGCCGCTTAGATGATCAGAGCAACGTTTTACGAAATGCGGCTTCGAAACACGAGGATCCATATATATTTCATTAGCCCAATAAAGCACGAGGACTTCTACATATAATCAACACCTCACCCCACCAGGATTTGAACCCACGATCTTATAATTGTGACCGGGGAACGCTAACTCTGGGCCACCAGGACAATAAAAGCACTCCTAGACTCTGCTATATTTCACACAAAGCTTGTTCAACGAGATTATGGAGCTGTGAACCACTATAGGGAACCACCCGTGTCGCTTAGGTGATCAGAGCAATGTTTTACCAAATCCGGCCTGGAAACACGAGGATCCATATATATTTCATTCCCAATAAAGCACGCGGACTTCTACATATAATCAACACCTCATCCCACCAGGATTCAATCCCATGATCTTATAATTGTGACCGGGGTATGCTACCTCTGGGCCATCAGGACAATAAAAGCAGTCCTAGACACTCCTATATTTCACACAAAGCCTGTTCAACAAGCTTTTAGCGCCGTGAACCTCTAATGGGGACCATCCGTGCCGCTTAGGTGATCAGAGCAACGTTTTACCAAATCCGGCTTCGAAACACGAGGACCCATATATATTTCATTAACCCAATAAAGCACGCAGACTTCTACATATAATCAACACCTCACTCCACCAGGATTCGAACCCACGATCTTATAATTGTGACCGAGGAACGCTACCTATGGGCCACCAGGATAATAAAAGCAGTCCTAGACTCTGCTATATTTCACACAAAGCCTGTTCAACGAGCTTATGACGCTGTGAACCTCTAATGAGGACCATCCGTGCCGCTTAGGTGATCAGAGCAACGTTTTACCAAATCCGGCTTCGAAACATGAGGATCCATATATATTTCATTAGCCCAATAAAGCACGCGGACTTCTACATATAATCAACACCTCACCCCACCAGGATTCAAACCCACGATCTTATAATTGTGACCGAGGAACGCTACCTATGGGCCACCAGGACACTATAAGAAGTCCTAGACTCTGTTATATTTCACACAAAGCCTGTTCAAAGAGCTTATGGCACAGTGAACCACTATAGGGGACTACCCGTGCCGCTTAGGTGATCAGAGCAACGTTTTACCAAATCCGGCTTGGAAACACGAGGATCCATATATATTTCATTAGCCCAATAAAGCACGCGGACTTCTACATATAATCAACGCTTCACCCCACCAGGATTTGAACCCATGATCTTATAATTGTGACAGGGGAACGCTACCTCTGGGCCACCAGGATAATAAACAGTCCTAGACTCTGCTATATTTCACACAAAGCCTGTTCAACGAGCTTATGGCGCCGTGAACCTCTCATAGGGGACCACCCGTGCCGCTTAGGTGAACAGAGCAACGTTTTACCAAATGCGGCTTCAAAACCCGAGGATCCATATATATTTCATTAGCCCAATAACGCACGCAGAATTCTACATATAATCAACGCCTCACCCCACCAGGATTTGAAGCCACGATCTTATAAGTGTGACCGGGGAACGCTACCTCTGGGCCACCAGGACAATAAAAGCAGTCTTAGACTTCGCTATATTTCACACAAAGCCTGTTCAACGAGCTTATGGCGCCGTGAACCTCTAATGGGGACCATCCGTACGCTTAGGTGATCAGAGCAACGTTTTACCAACCGCCGGAAACACGAGGACCCAAATATATTTCATTAACCCAATAAAGCACGCGACTTCTACATATAATCAACGCCCACCCCACCAGGATTTGAACCCATGATCTTATAATTGTGACTAAACGCTACCTCTGGGCCACCAGGATAATAAAAGAGTCCTAGACTCTGTTATATTTCACACAAAGCCTGTTCAACGAGCTTATGGCGCCGTGAACCTCTCATGGGGACCACCCGTGCCGCTTAGGTGAACAGAGCAACGTTTTACCAAATGCAGCTTCGAAACACGAGGATCCATATATATTTCATTAGCCCAATTAAGCACGCGTACTTCTACATATAAACAACACCTCACCCCACCAGGATTTGAACCCACGATCTTATAATTGTGACCGGGGAACGCTACCTCTGGGCCACCAGGAAAATAAAAGCAGTCCTAAACTCTGCTATATTTCACATTAAGCCTGTTCAACGAGCTTATGGCGCCGTGAACCTCTAATGGGGACAACCCATGCCGCTTAGGTGATAAGAGCAACGTTTTACCACATGCGGCATCAAAACACGAGGATGCATATATATTTCATTAGCCCAATAAAGCACGCGGACTTCTACATATAATCAATACCTCACCCCACCAGGATTCGAACCCACGATCTTCTAATTGTGACCGCGGAACGCTACCTTTGGGCCACCAGGACAATAAAAGCAGTCCTAGACTCTGCTATATTTCACACAAAGCCTGTTCAACGAGCCTTTGGCGCTGTGAACCTCTAATGGGGACCATCCGTGCGCTTAGGTGGGCAGTCAAGGCAACGTTTTACCAAATCCGGCTTCGAAACACGAGGATCCATATATGTTTCATTAGCCAAATAAAGCACGCGGATTCCACATATAATCAACACCTCACCCCACCAGGATTCGAACCCACGATCTTATAATTGTGACGGAGGAACGCTACCTATGGACCACCAGGACACTATAAGCAGTCCTAGACTCTGATATATATCACATAAAGCCTATTCAACGAGCTTATGGCCCCGTGAACCACTATAGGGAACCACCCGTTATTAAACGGGTGATCAGAGCAATGTTTTACCAAATCGACTCAAACACGAGGATCATACTATATTTCCATTCCCCAATAAAAGCGCGGACTTCTGCATATAATCAACACCTCACCCCACCAGGATTCGAACCCATGATCTTATAATTGTGACCGAGGAACGCTACCTATGGGCCACCAGGACAATAAAAGCAGTCCTAGACTCTGCTATATTTCACACAAAGCCTGTTCAACGAGCTTATGATGCTGTGAACCTCTAATGAGGACCATCCGTGCCGCTTAGGTGATCAGAGCAACGTTTTGCCAAATCCGGCTTCGAAACATGAGGATCCATATATATTTCATTAGCCCAATATAGCACGCGGACTTCTACATATAGTCAACACCTCACCCCACCAGGATTCGAACCCACCATCTTATAATTGTGACCGAGGAACGCTACCTATGGGCCACCAGGACACTATAAGAAGTCCTAGACTCTGTTATATTTCACACAAAGCCTGTTCAAAGAGCTTATGGCACAGTGAACCACTATAGGGGACTACCCGTGCCGCTTAGGTGATCAGAGCAACGTTTTACCAAATGCGGCTTGGAAACACGATGATCCATATATATTTCATTAGCCCAATAAAGCACGCGGATTTCTACATATAATCAACGCCTCACCCCACCAGGATTTGAACCCATGATCTTATAATTGTGACCGGGGAACGCTACCTCTGGGCCACCAGGATAATAAAAGCAGTCCTAGACTCTGCTATATTTCACACAAAGCCTGTTCAACGAGCTTATGGCGCCGTGAACCTCTCATGGGGACCACCCGTTCCGCTTAGGTGAACAGAGCAACGTTTTACCAAATGCAGCTTCGAAACACGAGGATCCATATATGTTTCATTAGCCCAATTAAGCACGCGTACTTCTACATATAAACAACACCTCACCCCACCAGGATTTGAACCCACGATCTTATAATTGTGACCGGGGAACGCTACCTCTGGGCCTGGGAAAATAAAAGCAGTCCTAAACTCTATATTTTGATAAGCCTGTTCAGCGAGCTTATAATAGGGGACAACCCAGGAGATCAGAGCAACGTTTTACCACATGCGGCTTCGAAACACAAGGATCCATATATACTTCATTAGCCCAATAAAGCACGCGGACTTCTACATATAATCAGCGCCTCACCCCACCAGGATTTGAAGCCACGATCTTATAATTGTGACCGGGGAACGCTACCTCTGGGCCACCAGGACAATAAAAACAGTCCTAGACTCTGCTATATTTCACACAAAGCCTGTTTAACGAGCTTATGGCGCCGTGAACCTCTAATGGGGACCACCCGTGCCGCTTAGGTGATCAGAGCAACGTTTTACCAAATGCGGCTTCGAAACCGGTCATATATATTTCATTAGCCCAATTAAACCGCGAGACTTCTACAGATAATCAGCACCTCATCCCGATTCAGACCACGATCTTATAACTGGCAGCGACGTAGGAACTACTATGGGCTGCCAGGACGCATAAGCAGTCCTAGGTCTGTTTATATTTCACACAAAGCCTGTTCAACGAGCTTATGGCACCGTGAACCACTATAGGTGACCACCCGTGCCGCTTAGGTGAACAGGACAACGTTTTACCAAATCCGGCTTGGAAACACGAGGATCCATATATATTTCATTGGCCCAATAAAGCACGCGGAATTCTACATATAATCAAGAACCTCACCCCACCAGGATTTGAACCCACGATCTTATAATTGTGACCGGGGAAAGCTACCTCTGGGCCACCAGGACAATAAAAGCAGTCCTAGACTCTGCTATATTTCACACAAATCCTGTTTAACGAGCTAATGGCGCCGTGAACCTCTAATGGGGACCACCCGTGCCGCTTAGATGATCAGAGCAACGTTTTACCAAATGCGGCTTCGAAACACGAGGATCCATATATATTTCATTAGCCCAATAATGCACGAGGACTTCTACATATAATCAACACCTCACCCCACCAAGATTTGAACCCACGATCTTATAATTGTGACCGGGGAACGCTAACTCTGGGCCACCAGGACAATAAAAGCACTCCTAGACTCTGCTATATTTCACACAAAGCCTGTTCAAAGAGATTATGGAGCTGTGAACCACTATAGGGAACCACCCGTGTCGCTTAGGTGATCAGAGCAATGTTTTACCAAATCCGGTCTGGAAACACGAGGATCCATATATATTTCATTCCCAATAAAGCACGCGGACTTCTACATATAATCAACACCTCACCCCACCAGGATTCAATCCCATGATCTTATAATTGTGACCGGGGTATGCTACCTCTGGGCCACCGGGACAATAAAAGCAGTCCTAGACACTCCTATATTTCACACAAAGCCTGTTCAACAAGCTTATAGCGCCGTGAACCTTTAATGGGGACCATCCGTGCCGCTTAGGTGATCAGAGCAACGTTTTACCAAATCCGGCTTCAAGCTTACGAGGGCCCATATATATTTCATTAACCAATAAACGCAGACTTCTACATATAATCAACACCTCACTCACCGGATTCGAACCCGATCTTATAATGGTGTGACCGGGGAACGCTACCTCTGGGCCACCAGGATAATAAAAGCAGTCCTAGACTCTGCTATATTTCACACAAAGCCTGTTCAACGAGCTTATGGCGCCGTGAACCTCTCATTGGGACCACCCGTTCCGCTTAGGTGAACAGAGCAACGTTTTACCAAATGCAGCTTCGAAACACAAGGATCCATATATATTTCATTAGCCCAATTAAGCACGCGTACTTCTACATATAAACAACACCTCACCCCACCAGGATTTGAACCCACGATCTTATAATTGTGACCGGGGAACGCTACCTCTGGGCCACCAGGAAAATAAACCAGTCCTAAACTCTGCTATATTTCACATTAAGACTGTTCAACGAGCTTATGTCGCCGTGAACCTCTAATGGGGACAACCCATGCCGCTTAGGTTATCAGAGCAACGTTTTACCACATGCGGCTTCAAAACACGAGGATCCATATATATTTCATTAGCCCAATAAAGCACGCGGACTTCTACATATAATCAATACCTCACCCCACCAGGATTCGAACCCGATCTTCTAATTGTGACCGAGGAGCGCTACCTCTGGGCCACCAGGACAATAAAGCAGTCCTAGACTCTGCTATATTTCACACAAAGCCTGTTACACGAGCCTTTGGCGCTGTGAACCTCTAATGGGGTCCATCCGTGCCGCTTAGGTGATCAGAGCAACGTTTTACCAAATCCGGCTTCGAAACACGAGGATCCATATATATTTCATTAGCCCAATTAAGCACGCGGACTTCTACAGATAATCAACACCTCATCCCACCAGGATTCGAACCCACGATCTTATAACTGTGACGCAGGAACGCGACCTATGGGCCACCAGGACACTATAAGCAGTCCTAGAGTCTGTTATATTTCACACAAAGCCTGTTCAACGAGCTTATGGCACCGTGAACCACTATAGGTGACCACCCGTGCCGCTTAGGTGAACAGGACAACGTTTTACCAAATCCGGCTTGGAAACATGAGGATCCATATATATTTCATTGGCCCAATAAAGCACGCGGAATTCTACATATAATCAAGAACCTCACCCCACCAGGATTTGAACCCACGATCTTATAATTGTGACCGGGGAAAGCTACCTCTGGGCCACCAGGACAATAAAAGCAGTCCTAGACTCTGCTATATTTCACACAAATCCTGTTTAACGAGCTAATGGTGCCGTGAACCTCTAATGGGGACCACCCGTGCCGCTTAGATGATCGACAACGTTTACCAAATGCGGCTTCGAAACACGAGAATCCATATATGTTTCATTAGCCCAATAAAAAGCAGGACTTCCACATATAATCAATACCTCCTTACCAAGATTTGAACCCACGATCTTATAATTTGTGACCCAAGATGCGTAACTCTGGGCCACCAGGACAATAAAAGCACTCCTAGAATCTGCTATATTTCACACAAAGCCTGTTCAACGAGATTATGGAGCTGTGAACCACTATAGGGAACCACCCGTGTCGCTTAGGTGATCAGAGCAATGTTTTACCAAATCCGGTCTGGAAACACGAGGATCCATATATATTTCATTCTCAATAAAGCACGCGGACTTCTACATATAATCAACACCTCACCCCACCAGGATTCAATCCCATGATCTTATAATTGTGACCGGGGTATGCTACCTGTAGGCCACCCCACAGGGACAATAAAAGCAGTCCCTAGACACTCTATATTTCACACAAAGCCTGTTCAACAAGCTTATGGCGCCGTGAAAGACACTCTAATGGGAACCATCCGTGCCGCCCAGGTGATCAGAGCAACGTTTTAATCCGGCCTGAAACACGAGGACCCATATATATTTCATTAACCCAATGAAGCACGCAGACTTCTACATATAATCAACACCTCACTCCACCAGGATTCGAACCCACGATCTTATAATTGTGACCGAGGAACGCTACCTATGGGCCACCAGGATAATAAAAGCAGTCATAGACTCTGCTATATTTCACACAAAGCCTGTTCAACGAGCTTATGACGCTGTGAACCTCTAATGAGGACCATCCGTGCCGCTTAGGTGATCAGAGCAACGTTTTACCAAATCCGGCTTCGAAACATGAGGATCCATATATATTTCATTAGCCCAATAAAGTACGCGGACTTCTACATATAATCAACACCTCACCCCACCAGGATTCAAACCCACGATCTTATAATTGTGACCGAGGAACGCTACCTATGGGCCACCAGGACACTATAAGAAGTCCTAGACTCTACTATATTTCACACAGAGCCTGTTCAACGACCTTATGGCGCCGTGAAGCTCTAATGGGGAACACCCGTGCTGCTTTGGTGATCAGAGCAACGTTTTACCAAATGCGGCTTCAAAACACGAGGATCCATATATATTTCATTCCCCAATAAAGCATGCGGCTTCTACATATAATCAACACCTCACCCCACCAGGATTCAAACCCACAATCTTATAATTGTGACCGGGAACGCTACCTCCTGGGCCACCAGGAAAATAAAAGCAGTCCTAAACTCTGCTATATTTCACATTAAGCCTGTTCAACGAGCTTATGGCGCCGTGAACCTCTAATGGGGACCATCCGTGCCGCTTAGGTGATCAGAGCAACGTTTTACCAAATCCGGCTTCGAAACACGAGGATCCATATATATTTCATTAGCCCAATAAAGCACGCAGACTTCTACATATAATCAACACCTCACCCCACCAGGATTTGAAACCACGATCTTATAATTGTGACCGGGGAATGCTACCTCTGGGCCACTAGGACAATAAAAGCAGCCCTAGACTCTGCTATATTTCTCACAAAGCCTGTTCAACGAGCTTATGGCGCTGTGAACCACTATAGGGGAACCACCCGTGCCGCTTAGGTGATCAGAGCAACGTTTTACTAAATGCGGCTTCGAAACACGAGGACCATATATATTTCATTAACCCAATAAAAGCACGCCAGACTACCATATAAACAACACCTCACCCCACCAGGATTTGAACCCACGATCTTATAATTGTGACCGGGAAACGCTATCTCTGGGCCACCAGGAAAATAAAAGCAGTCCTAAACTCTGCTATATTTCACATTAAGCCTGTTCAACGAGCTTATGGCGCCGTGAACCTCTAATGGGGACCATCCGTGCCGCTTAGGTGATCAGAGCAACGTTTTACCAAATCCGGCTTCGAAACACGAGGATCCATATATATTTCATTAGCCCAATAAAGCACGCAGACTTCTACATATAATCAACACCTCACCCCACCAGGATTTGAAACCACGATCTTATAATTGTGACCGAGGCGGCATACCTCTGGGCCACCAGGAAATAAAACCGATCCTAAACTCTCTATTTAACTTATTAAGACTGTTCAGCGAGCCTTAGCGCCGTGAACCTCTAATGGGAACAACCATGCCGCTTAGGTGATCAGAGCAACGTTTTACCACATGCCGCTTCAAAACACGAGGATCCATATATATTTCATTAGCCCAATAAAGCACGCGGACTTCTACATATAATCAATACCTCACCCCACCAGGATTCGAACCCACGATCTTCTAATTGTGACCGGGGAATGCTACCTCTGGGCCACCAGGACAATAAAAGCAGTTCTAGAATCTGCTATATTTCACACAAAGCCTGTTCAACGAGCTTTTGGCGCTGTGAACCTCTAATGGGGACCATCCGTGCCACTTAGGTGATCAGAGCAATGTTTTACCAAATCCGGCTTCGAAACACGAGGATCCATATATATTTCATTAGCCCAATTAAGCACGCGGACTTCTACAGATAATCAACACCTCATCCCACCAGGATTCGAACCCACGATCTTATAACTGTGACCGAGGAACGCTACCTATGGGCCACCAGGACACTATAAGCAGTCCAAGAGTCTGTTATATTTCACACAAAGCCTGTTCAACGAGATTATGGCCCCGTGAACCACTATAGGGAACCACCCGTGTCGCTTAGGTGATCAGAGCAATGTTTTACCAAATCCGGCCTGGAAACACGAGGATCCATATATATTTCATTCCCAATAAAGCACGCGGACTTCTACATATAATCAACACCTCACCCCACCAGGATTCAATCCCATGATCTTATAATTGTGACCGGGGTATGCTACCTCTGGGCCACCAGGACAATAAAAGCAGTCCTAGACACTCCTATATTTCACACAAAGCCTGTTCAACAAGCTTATAGCGCCGTGAACCTCTAATGGGGACCATCCGTGCCGCTTAGGTGATCAGAGCAACGTTTTACCAAATCCGGCTTCGAAACACGAGGACCCATATATATTTCATTAACCCAATAAAGCACGCAGACTTCTACATATAATCAACACCTCACTCCACCAGGATTCGAACCCACGATCTTATAATTGTGACCGAGGAACGCTACCTATGGGCCACCAGGACAATAAAAGCAGTCCTAGACTCTGCTATATTTCACACAAAGCCTGTTCAACGAGCTTATGACGCTGTGAACCTCTAATGAGGACCATCCGTGCCGCTTAGGTGATCAGAGCAACGTTTTACCAAATCCGGCTTCGAAACACGAGGATCCATATATATTTCATTAGCCCAATTAAGCACGCGGACTTCTACAGATAATCAACACCTCATCCCACCAGGATTCGAACCCACGATCTTATAACTGTGACCAGGAACGCTACCTATGGGCCACCAGGACACTATAAGCAGTCCTAGAGTCTGTTATATTTCACACAAAGCCTGTTCAACGAGCTTATGGCACCGTGAACCACTATAGGTGACCACCCGTGCCGCTTAGGTGAACAGGACAACGTTTTACCAAATCCGGCTTGGAAACACGAGGATCCATATATATTTCATTGGCCCAATAAAGCACGCGGAATTCTACATATAATCAAGAACCTCACCCCACCAGGATTTGAACCCACGATCTTATAATTGTGACCGGGGAAAGCTACCTCTGGGCCACCAGGACAATAAAAGCAGTCCTAGACTCTGCTATATTTCACACAAATCCTGTTTAACGAGCTAATGGCGCCGTGAACCTCTAATGGGGACCACCCGTGCCGCTTAGATGATCAGAGCAACGTTTTACCAAATGCGGCTTCGAAACACGAGGATCCATATATATTTCATTAGCCCAATAAAGCACGAGGACTTCTACATATAATCAATACCTCACCCCACCAAGATTTGAACCCACGATCTTATAATTGTGACCGGGGTACGCTAACTCTGGGCCACCAGGACAATAACAGCACTCCTAGAATCTGCTATATTTCACACAAAGCCTGTTCAACGAGATTATGGAGCTGTGAACCACTATAGGGAACCAACCGTGTCGCTTAGGTGATCAGAGCAATGTTTTACCAAATCCGGTCTGGAAACACGAGGATCCATATATATTTCATTCTCAATAAAGCACGCGGACTTCTACATATAATCAACACCTCACCCCACCAGGATTCAATCCCATGATCTTATAATTGTGACCGGGGTATGCTACCTGTGGGCCACCGGGACAATAAAAGCAGTCCTAGACACTCCTATATTTCACACAAAGCCTGTTCAACAAGCTTATAGCGCCGTGAACCTCTAATGGGGACCATCCGTGCCGCTTAGGTGATCAGAGCAACGTTTTACCAAATCCGGCTTCGAAACACGAGGACCCATATATATTTCATTAACCAAATGAAGCACGCAGACTTCTACATATAATCAACACCTCACTCCACCAGGATTCGAACCCACGATCTTATAATTGTGACCGAGGAACGCTACCTATGGGCCACCAGGATAATAAAAGCAGTCATAGACTCTGCTATATTTCACACAAAGCCTGTTCAACGAGCTTATGACGCTGTGAACCTCTAATGAGGACCATCCGTGCCGCTTAGGTGATCAGAGCAACGTTTTACCAAATCCGGCTTCGAAACATGAGGATCCATATATATTTCATTAGCCCAATAAAGCACGCGGACTTCTACATATAATCAACACCTCACCCCACCAGGATTCAAACCCACGATCTTATAATTGTGACCGACGAACGCTACCTATGGGCCACCAGGACACTATAAGAAGTCCTAGACTCTGTTATATTTTACACAAAGCCTGTTCAAAGAGCTTATGGCACAGTGAACCACTATAGGGGACTACCCGTGCCGCTTAGGTGATCAGAGCAACGTTTTACCAAATGCGGCTTGGAAACACGAGGATCCATATATATTTCATTAGCCCAATAAAGCACGCGGATTTCTACATATAATCAACGCCTCACCCCACCAGGATTTGAACCCATGATCTTATAATTGTGACCGGGGAACGCTACCTCTGGGCCACCAGGATAATAAAAGCAGTCCTAGACTCTGCTATATTTCACACAAAGCCTGTTCAACGAGCTTATGGCGCCGTGAACCTCTCATGGGGACCACCCGTGCTGCTTAGGTGAACAGAGCAACGTTTTACCAAATGCAGCTTCGAAACACGAGGATCCATATATATTTCATTAGCCCAATTAAGCACGCGTACTTCTACATATAAACAACACCTCACCCCACCAGGATTTGAACCCACGATCTTATAATTGTGACCGGGGAACGCTACCTCTGGGCCACCAGGAAAATAAACGCAGTCCTAAACTCTGCTATATTTCACATTAAGCCTGTTCAACAAGCTTATAGCGCAGTGAACTTCTAATGGGGACCATCCGTGCCGCTTAGGTGATCAGAGCAACGTTTTACCAAATCCGGCTTCGAAACACGAGGACCCATATATATTTCATTAACCCAATAAAGCACGCAGACTTCTACATATAATCAACACCTCACTCCACCAGGATTCGAACCCACGATCTTATAATTGTGACCGAGGAACGCTACCTATGGGCCACCAGGATAATAAAAGCAGTCCTAGACTCTGCTATATTTCACACAAAGCCTGTTCAACGAGCTTATGACGCTGTGAACCTCTAATGAGGACCATCCGTGCCGCTTAGGTGATCAGAGCAACGTTTTACCAAATCCGGCTTCGAAACATGAGGATCCATATATATTTCATTAGCCCAATTAAGCACGCGTACTTCTACATATAAACAACACCTCACCCCACCAGGATTTGAACCCACGATCTTATAATTGTGACCGGGGAACGCTACCTCTGGGCCACCAGGAAAATAAACCAGTCCTAAACTCTGCTATATTTCACATTAAGACTGTTCAACGAGCTTATGGCGCCGTGAACCTCTAATGGGGACAACCCATGCCGCTTAGGTGATCAGAGCAACGTTTTACCACATGCCGCTTCAAAACACGAGGATCCATATATATTTCATTAGCCCAATAAAGCACGCGGACTTCTACATATAATCAAGAACCTCACCCCAACAGGACAATAAAAGCAGTCCTAGACTCTGCTATATTTCACACAAATCCTGTTTAACGAGCTAATGGCGCCGTGAACCTCTAATGGGGACCACCCGTGCCGCTTAGATGATCAGAGCAACGTTTTACCAAATGCGGCTTCGAAACACGAGGATCCATATATATTTCATTAGCCCAATAAAGCACGAGGACTTCTACATATAATCAACACCTCACCCCACCAGGATTTGAACCCACGATCTTATAATTGTGACCGGGGAACGCTAACTCTGGGCCACCAGGACAATAAAAGCACTCCTAGACTCTGCTATATTTCACACAAAGCCTGTTCAACGAGATTATGGAGCTGTGAACCACTATAGGGAACCACCCGTGTCGCTTAGGTGATCAGAGCAATGTTTTACCAAATCCGGCCTGGAAACACGAGGATCCATATATATTTCATTCCCAATAAAGCACGCGGACTTCTACATATAATCAACACCTCACCCCACCAGGATTCAATCCCATGATCTTATAATTGTGACCGGGGTATGCTACCTCTGGGCCACCAGGACAATAAATGCAGTCCTAGACTCTACTATATATCAAACAAAGCCTGTTCAACGAGCTTATAGCGCCGTGAACCTCTAATGGGGACCATCCGTGCCGCTTACGTGATCAGAGCAACGTTTTACCAAATCCGGCTTCGAAACACGAGGACCCATATATATTTCATTAACCCAATAAAGCACGCAACTTCTACATAATCAACACCTCACTCCACCAGGATTCAAACCCACGATCTTATAATTGTGACCGAGGAACGCTACCTATGGGCCACCAGGACAATAAAAGCAGTCCTAGACTCTGCTATATTTCACACAAAGCCTGTTCAACGAGCTTATGACACTGTGAACCTCTAATGAGGACCATCCGTGCCGCTTAGCTGATCAGAGCAACGTTTTACCAAATCCGGCTTCGAAACATGAGGATCCATATATATTTCATTAGCCCAATAAAGCACGCGGATTCTACATATAATCAACACCTCACCCCACCAGGATTCGAACCCACGATATTATATTTGTGACCGGGGAACGCTACCTCTGGACCACCAGGACAATAAAAGCAGTCCTAGACTCTGCTATAACTACAAAGCCTGTTCAAAGAGCCCTTAGCACCGTGAACCACTATGAGGACCACCCATTGCCGCCCAGGTGATCAGAGCAACGTTTACCAAATCCGGCTTGGAAACTGCGAGGATCCATATATTTCATTAGCCCAATAAAGCACGCGGACTTCTACATATAATCAACACCTCACCCCACCAGGATTTGAACCCACGATCTTATAATTGTGACCGGGGAACGCTACCTCTGGGCCACCAGGAAAATAAACCAGTCCTAAACTCTGCTATATTTCACATTAAGACTGTTCAACGAGCTTATGGCGCCGTGAACCTCTAATGGGGACAACCCATGCCGCTTAGGTGATCAGAGCAACGTTTTACCACATGCCGCTTCAAAACACGAGGATCCATATATATTTCATTAGCCCAATAAAGCACGCGGACTTCTACATATAATCAAGAACCTCACCCCACCAGGACAATAAAAGCAGTCCTAGACTCTGCTATATTTCACACAAATCCTGTTTAACGAGCTAATGGCGCCGTGAACCTCTAATGGGGACCACCCGTGCCGCTTAGATGATCAGAGCATCGTTTTACCAAATGCGGCTTCGAAACACGAGGATCCATATATATTTCATTAGCCCAATAAAGCACGAGGACTTCTACATATAATCAACACCTTACCCCACCAGGATTTGAACCCACGATCGTATAATTGTGACCGGGGAACGCTAACTCTGGGCCACCAGGATAATAAAAGCAGTCCTAGACTCTGCTATATTTCACACAAAGCCTGTTCAACGAGTTTATGGAGCTGTGAACCACTATAGGGAACCACCCGTGTCGCTTAGGTGATCAGAGCAATGTTTTACCAAATCCGGCCTGGAAACACGAGGATCCATATATATTTCATTCCCAATAAAGCACGCGGACTTCTACATATAATCAACACCTCACCCCACCAGGATTCAATCCCATGATCTTATAATTGTGACCGGGGTATGCTACCTCTGGGCCACCAGGACAATAAAAGCAGTCCTAGACTCTACTATATATCAAACAAAGCCTGTTCAACGAGCTTATAGCGCCGTGAACCTCTAATGGGGACCATCCGTGCCGCTTACGTGATCAGAGCAACGTTTTATTAAATCCGGCTTCGAAACACGAGGACCCATATATATTTCATTAACCCAATAAAGCACGCAGACTTCTACATATAATCAACACCTCACTCCACCAGGATTCAAACCCACGATCTTATAATTGTGACCGAGGAACGCTACCTATGGGCCACCAGGACAATAAAAGCAGTCCTAGACTCTGCTATATTTCACACAAAGCCTGTTCAACGAGCTTATGACGCTGTGAACCTCAAATGAGGACCATCCGTGCCGCTTAGCTGATCAGAGCAACGTTTTACCAAATCCGGCTTCGAAACATGAGGATCCATATATATTTCATTAGCCCAATAAAGCACGCGGACTTCTACATATAATCAACACCTCACCCCACCAGGATTCGAACCCACGATATTATATTTGTGACTGAGGAACGCTACCTATGGTCCACCAGGAACCTATAAGAAGTCCTAGACTCTGTTATATTTCACACAAAGCCTGTTCAAAGAGCTTATGGCACCGTGAACCACTATAGGGGACCACCCGTGCCGCTTAGGTGATCAGAGCAACGTTTTACCAAATCCGGCTTGGAAACACGAGGATCCTTATATATTTCATAAACCCAATAAAGCACGCGGACTTCTACATATAATCAACGCCTCACCCCACCAGGATTTGAACCCATGATCTTATAATTGTGACCGGGGAACGCTACCTCTGGGCCACCAGGATAATAAAAGCAGTCCTAAACTCTGCTATATTTCACACAAAGCCTGTTCAACGAGCTTATGGCGCCGTGAACCTCTCATGGGGACCACCCGTGCCGCTTAGGTGAACAGAGCAACGTTTTACCAAATGCAGCTTCGAAACACGAGGATCCATATATATTTCATTAGCCCAATTAAGCACGCATACTTCTATATATAAACAACACCTCACCCCACCAGGATTTGAACCCACGATCTTATAATTGTGACCGGGGAACGCTACCTCTGGGCCACTAGGACAATAAAAGCACTCCTAGACTCTGCTATATTTCACACAAAGCCTGTTCAACGAGCTTATGGCACCGTGAACCACTATAGGTGACCACCCGTGCCGCTTAGGTGATCAAAACAACGTTTTACCAAATCCGGCTTGGAAACACGAGGATCCATATATATTTCATTAGCCCAATAAAGCACGCGGAATTCTACATATAAGCAAGAACCTCACCCCACCAGGATTTGAACCCACGATCTTATAATTGTGACCGGGGAAAGCTACCTCTGGGCCACCAGGATAATAAAAGCAGTTCCTAGACTCTGCTATATTTCACACAAAGCCTGTTTAACGAGCTAATGGCGCCGTGAACCTCTAATGGGGACCACCCGTGCCGCTTAGGTGATCAGAGCAACGTTTTACCAAATCCGGCTTCGAAACATGAGGATCCATATATATTTCATTAGCCCAATAAAGCACGCGGACTTCTACATATAATCAACACCTCACCCCACCAGGATTCGAACCCACGATCTTATAATTGTCACCGAGGAACGCTACCTATGGGCCACCAGGACACTATAAGAAGTCCTAGACTCTGTTATATTTCACACAAAGCCTGTTCAAAGAGCTTATGGCACCGTGAACCACTATAGGGGACCACCCGTGCCGCTTAGGTGATCAGAGCAACGTTTTACCAAATCCGGCTGGGAAACACGAGGATCCATATATATTTCATTAGCCCAATTAAACACGCGGACTTCTACATATAATCAACGCCTCACCCCACCAGGATTTGAACCCACGATCTTATAATTGTGACAGGGGAACGCTACCTCTGGGCCACCAGGAAAATAAAAGCAGTCCTAAACTCTGCTATATTTCACATTAAGCCTGTTCAACGAGCTTATGGCGCCGTAAACTTCTAATGGGGACAACCCATGCCGCTTAGGTGATCATAGCAACGTTTTACCACATGCGGCTTCAAAACACGAGGATCCATATATATTTCATTAGCCCAATAAAGCACGCGGACTTCTACATATAATCAATACCTCACCCCACCAGGATTCGAACCCACGATCTTCTAATTGTGACCGGAGAACGCTACCTCTGGGCCACCAGGACAATAAAAGCAGTCCTACACTCTGCTATATTTCACACAAAGCCTGTTCAACGAGCCTTTGGCGCTGTGAACCTCTAATGGGGACCATCCGTGCCGCTTAGGTGATCAGAGCAACGTTTTTCCAAATCCGGCTTCGAAACACGAGGATCCATATACATTTCATTAGCCCAATTAAGCACGCAGACTTCTACAGATAATCAAAACCTCATCCCACCAGGATTCGAACCCACGATCTTATAACTGTGACCGAGGAACGCTACCTATGGGCCACCAGGACACTATAAGTAGTCCTAGACTCTGCTATATTTCACACAAAGCCTGTTTAACGAGCTAATGGCGCCGTGAATCTCTAATGGGGACCACCCGTGCCGCTTAGATGATCAGAGCAACGTTTTACTAAATGCGGCTTGGAAACACGAGGATCCATATATGTTTCATTAGCCTAATAAAGCACGCGGACTTCAACATATAATCAACACCTCACCCCACCAGGATTTGAACCCACGAACTTATAATTGTGACTGGGGAACGCTACCTGTTGTCCACCAGGACAATAAAAGCAGTCCTATACTCTGCTATATTTCACACAAAGCCTGTTTAACGAGCTTATGGCGCCGTAAACCTCTAATGGGGACCACCCATGCTGCTTAGGTGATCAGAGCAACGTTTTACCAAATGCGGCTTCGAAACACGAGGATCCATATATATTTCATTAGCCCAATAAAGCACGAGGAATTCTACATATAATCAACACCTCACCCCACCAGGATTTGAACCCACGATCTTATAATTGTGACCGGGGAACGCTAACTCTGGGCCACTAGGACAATAAAAGCACTCCTAGACTCTGCTATATTTCACACAAAGCCTGTTCAACGAGCTAATGGCGCCGTGAATCTCTAATGGGGACCACCCGTGCCGCTTAGATGATCAGAGCAACGTTTTACTAAATGCGGCTTGGAAATACGAGGATCCATTTATGTTTCATTAGCCTAATAAAGCACGCGGACTTCAACATATAATCAACACCTCACCCTACCAGGATTTGAACCCACGAACTTATAATTGTGACTGGGGAACGCTACCTGTGGTCCACCAGGACAATAAAAGCAGTCCTAAACTCTGCTATATTTCACACAAAGCCTGTTTAATGAGCTTATGGCGCAGTGAACCTCTAATGGGGACCACCCATGCCGCTTAGGTGATCAGAGCAACGTTTTACCAAATGCAGCTTCGAAACACGAGGATCCATATATATTTCATTAGCCCAATAAAGCACGAGGAATTCTTCGTATAACCAACACCTCACCCCACCAGGATTTGAACCCACGATCTTATAATTGTGACCGGGGAACGCTAACTCTGGGCCACCAGGACAATAAAAGCACTCCTAGACTCTACGATATATCAAACAAAGCCTGTTCAACGACCTTATGGCGTCATGAACCTCTAATAGGGACCACCCGTGCCGCTTAACTGATCAGAGCAACGTTTTACCAAATCCGGCTTGGAAACACGAGGACCCATATATATTTCATTAACCCAATAAAGCACGCAGACTTCTACATATAATCAACACCTCACTCCACCAGGATTCGAACCCACGATCTTATAATTGTGACCGAGGAACGCTACCTATGGGCCACCAGGACAATAAAAGCAGTCCTAGACTCTGCTATATTTCACACAAAGCCTGTTCAACGAGCTTATGACGCTGTGAACCTCTAATGAGGACCATCCGTGCCGCTTAAGTGGTCAGAGCAACGTTTTACCAAATCCGGCTTCGAAACATGAGGATCCATATATATTTCATTAGCCCAATAAAGCACGCGGACTTCTACATATAATCAACACCTCACCCCACCAGGATTCGAACTCACGATCTTATAATTGTGACCGAGGAACGCTACCTATGGGCCACCAGGACACTATAAGAAGTCCTAGACTCTGTTATAATTCACACAAAGCCTGTTCAAAGAGCTTATGGCACCGTGAACCACTATAGGGGACCACCCGTGCCACTTAGGTGATCAGAGCAACGTTTTACCAAATCCGGCTTGGAAACACGAGGATCCATATATATTTCATTAGCCCAATTACGCACGCGTACTTCTACATATAAACAACACCTCGCCCCACCAGGATTTGAACCCACGAAATTATAATTGTGACCGGGGAACGCTACCTCTGGGCCACCAGGAAAATAAAAGCAGTCCTAAACTCTGCTATATTTCACATTAAGCCTGTTCAACGAGCTTATGGCGCCGTGAACCTCTAACGGGGACAACCCATGCCGCTTACGTGATCAGAG
>NW_024711998.1:0-36582 GCF_018991925.1 Homarus americanus | reverse complement strand
TAACACTACTGGACAACTAACACTACTGGTCAACTAACACTACTGGACAACTAACACTACTGGTCAACTAACACTACTGTACAACTAACACTACTGGTCAACTAACACTATTGGACAACTAACACTACTGTACAACTAACACTACTGGACAACTAACACTACTGGTCATCTAACACTACTGGACAACTAACACTACTGTACAACTAACACTACTGTACAACTAACACTACTGGACAACTAACACTACTGGACAACTAACACTACTGTACAACTAACACTACTGTACAACTAGCACTATTGGACAACTAACACTACTGTACAACTAACACTACTGTACAACTAACACTACTGTACAACTAACACTACTGTACAGCTACTGCTATACAACTAACACTACTGTACAAACTCCACTGCTGTACAGCCTAACACTGCACAGCCGCAGCTAGCACTACTGTACAGCTAACACTACTGTACAACTAACACTACTGGACAACTAACACTACCAGCCTGACTAACACTACTGTACAACCCCTAACACTACTGTACAACTAACACTACTGTACAACTAACACTACTGGACAACTAACACTACTGTACAACTAACACACTACTGGACAACTAACACTACTGGACAACTAACACTACTGTACAACTAACACTACTGTACAACTAACACTACTGTACAACTAACACTACTGGACAACTAACACTACTGGACAACTAACACTACTGGACAACTAACACTACTGTACAACTAACACTACTGGACAACTAACACTACTGTACAACTAGCACTACTGTACAACTAACACTACTGTACAACTAATATTATTGTACTACCAACACTACTGGACAACTAACACTACTGTACAACTAACACTACTGGACAACTAACACTACTGGACAACTAACACTACTGGTCAACTAACACTACTGTACAACTAACACTACCAGTACAACCTAACACTACTGGTCAACTAACACTGCTATTTTAACTAACACTGCTGTACAAGCTAACACTACTGGTCAACTAACACTGCTGGACCTTCAAGCACTACTGTACAACTAACACTACTGGTCAGCTAACACTACGGACAACTAACATACTGTACAACTAACACTACTGGACAACTAACACTACTGTACAACTTTAACACTACTGGACAAGCTAACACTACTGCAACTAACACTACTGGACAACTAACACTACTGGACAACTAACACTACTGGACAACTAACACTACTGTACAACTAACACTACTGTACAGCTAACACTACTGGTCAACTAACACTACTAGTTAACTAACACTACTGTACAACTAACACTACTGGACAACTAACACTACTGGACAACTGACACTACTGGACAACTAACACTACTGTACAACTAACACTACTGTACAACTAACACTACTGGACAACTAACACTGCACAATACAACTAACACTACTGTACAACTAACACTACTGTACAACTAACACTGTACAACTAACACTACTGTACAACTAACACTACTGTACAACTAACACTACTGTACAACTAACACTACTGAACAACTAACACTACTGGACAACTAACACTACTGTACAACTAACACTACTGTACAACTAACACTACTGGACAACTAACACTACTGTACAACTAACACTACTGTACAACTAACACTACTGTACAACTAACACTACTGTACAACTAACACTACTGGACAACTAACAATACTGTACAACTAACACTACTGGACAACTAACACTACTGGTCAACTAACACTACTGTAACTAACACTACTGTACAACTAACACTACTGGTCAACTAGCACTACTGTACAGCTAACACTACTGTACAACTAACACTACTGTACAACTAACACTACTGTACAACTAACACTACTGGTCAACTAACACTGCTGTACAACTAACACTACTGTACAACTAGCACTACTGTACAACTAACACTGCTGTACAACTAGCAACTGCTGTACAACTAACACTACTGGTCCTTTAACACTACTGTACAACTAATATTATTGTACTACTAACACTACTGGACAACTAACACTGCTGTACAAGCTAACACTACTGGACAACTAACACTACTGGACAACTAACACTACTGGACAACTAACACTACTGGTCCAACTAACACTACTATTACAACTAACACTACTTAACAACTAACACTACTGAAGAAGGTCAACTAACACTACTGTACAACAAACACTACTGTACAACTAACACTACTGGTCAACTAACACTACTGTACAACTAACACTACTGTACAACTAACCCTACTGTACAACTAACACTACTGTACAACTAACAACTGCATACAACTAACACTACTGGTCAACTAACACGACTGTACAACTAATATTATTGTACTACTAACACTACTGGATTAACTAACAACTACTGTACAACTAGCACTACTGTCCAGCCGCCACTACTGTACAACTAATATTGTTATTGCTACTAACACTACTGGACAACTAACACTACTGTACAGCCTTCTTGCACTACTGGGCAAAAACTAACACTACTGGACAACAAACACTGCACTGTACAACTAATACTACTGGACAACTAACACTACTGGACAACTAGCACTACTGGACAACTAACACTACTGGTCAGCTAACACTACTGTACAACTAACACTACTGTACAACTACTACTGGTCAACTAACACTACTGGCACAACAAACACTACTGTACAACTAACACTACTGGTCCTTCTAACACTACTGTACAAGCTAACACTACTGTACAACTAACCCTACTGTACAACTACTACTGTTACAACTAACAACTACTGTACAACTAACACTACTGGTCAACTAACACGACTGTACAAGCTAATATTGTTGTACTACTAACACTACTGGACAACTAACAACTACTGTACAACTAACACTACTGGTCAGCTAACACTACTGTACAACTAATATTGTTATTTTCTACTAACACTACTGGACAACTAACACTACTGGCACAACTAACACTACTGGACAAGCTAAACACTACTGGACAAGCTAACACTACTGGTCAACTAACACTACTGGACAACTAACACTGCACTGTACAACTAACACTACTGGACAATTAACACTACTGTACAACTAACACTACTGTACAACTAACACTGGACAACTAACACTACTGTACAACTAACTATACTGGACAATTAGCACTACTGGACAACTAACACTACTGTACAACTAACACTACTGGACAACTAACAACTACTGTACAACTAACACTACTGTACAACTAACACTACTGGACAACAAACACTACTGTACAACTAACCTTACTGTACAACTAACACTACTGGACAACTAACACTGCTGTACAACTAACACTACTGGACAACTAACACTACTGGACAACTAACACTACTGTACAACTAGCACTACTGTACAACTAACACTACTTTGTTACAACTAACACTACTGTACAGAGTAACACTACTGTACAACTAACACTACTGGACAACTAACACTGCTGTACAACTAACACTACTGTACAACTAACACTACTGTACAACTAACACTACTGGCACAACTAACACTACTTTGACTTACCAGCCTAACACTACTGTACAACTAACACTACTGGACAACTTCTTACTACTGTACAACTAACACTTCCTGTACAACTAACACTACTGGACAACTAAACACTACTGTACAACTAACACTACTGTACAACTAACACTACTGGACAACTAACACTACTGTACAACTAACACTACTGTACAACTAACACTACTGGACAACTAACTACTGTACAACTAACACTACTGTACAACTAACACTACTGTACAACTAACACTACTGTACAACTAACACTACTGGACAATTAACACTACTGGACAACTAACCACGACTGTACAACTAACACTACTGTACAACTAACACTACTGGACAATTAACACTACTGGACAACTAACACTACTGTACAGCTAACTACTGTACAGCTAACACTACTATTACAACTAACACTACTGTACAACTAACACTACTGGACAACTAACAACTACTGTACAACTAACACTACTGGTCAACTAACACTACTGTACAACTAATATTGTACTACTAACACTACTGGACAACTAACACTACTGGACAACTAACACTACTGTACAACTAACACTACTGTACAACTAACACTACTGGACAACTAACACTACTGTACAACTAGCGTATTATTACTACTAACACTACTATTTAACTAACACTACTGTACAACTAACACTACAGCCACAACTAACACTACTGTACAACTAACACTAGGACAACTAACACTACAGCCTGTAACTAACACTACTGTACAACTAACACTACTGTACAACTAACACTACTGGACAATTAACACTACTGTTACAACTAACACTACTGTACAACTAACACTACTGTACAACTAACACTACTGGACAATTAACACTGCTGTACAACTAACACTACTGTTACAATAACACTACTGTACAACTAACATACTGTACAACTAACACTACTGTACAACTAACACTACTGGTCAACTAACACTACGTACAACTAACACTACTGTACAACTAACACTACTGTACAACACACTACTGGACAACTAACACTACTGTACAACTAACACTGCTGTACAACTAACACTACTGGCACAACTAACACTACTGTACAACTAACACTACTGGACAACTAACACTACTGGACAACTAACACTACTGTGCAACTAACACTACTGGTCAACTAACACTACTGGACAGCTAACTGCTACTGTACAACTAACACTACTGTACAACTAACACTACTGGTCAACTAACACTACTGTACAACTAACACTACTGTCAACTAACACTACTGTACAGCAACTAACACTACTGTACAGCTAACACTACTGGTCAACTAACACTACTGTACAACAAACACTACTGTACAACTAACACTGCTGGTCAACTAACACTACTGTACAAACTAACACTACTGGTCAGCTAACACTACTGTACAACTAATATTATACTACTAACACTACTGTACAACTAACACCACTGGTCAACTAAGCACTACTGTACAACTAACACTACTGTACAACTAACACTACTGTACAACTAACACTACTGGTCAACTAACACTACTGTACAATAACACTACTGTACAACTAACACTACTGTACAACTAACACTACTGGTCAACTAACACTACTGTACAACTAACACTATTGGACAATAGCACTACTGTACAACTAACACTACTGTACAACTAACACTACTGTACAACTAACACTACTGGCTAGCTAACACTATTGGACAACTAACACTGCTGTACCTTCTTACTACTGTACCTTCTTACTACTGTACAACTAACACTGCTGTACAACTAACACTACTGTACAACTAACACTGCTATTACAACTAACACTACTGTACAACTAACAACTACTGTACAACTAACACTACTGGTCAACTAACACTACTGTACAACTAACACTACTGTACAAACTAATATTGTTATTACTACTAACACTACTGGACAACTAACACTACTGTGGCTTCAACATTGTTGTGCAACAAGCACTACTGTACAGCTAACACTGCTGGACAACAAACACTACTGTACAGCTAACACTGCTGTACAACTAACACTACTGGACAACTAACACTACTGGACAACAAACACTACTATTACAACTAACACTACTGGACAACTAACACTACTGTACAACTAACACTACTGTACAACTAACACTACTGGACAACTAACACTACTGTACAACTAACACTACTGGACTAACTAACACTGCTGTACAACTAACACTACTGTACAACTAACACTACTGGACAACAAACACTACTGTACAACTAACACTACTGTACAACTAACACTACTGGACAACTTACACTACTGGAGAAAACAAACACTACTGTACAGCTAACACTACTGGACAACTAACACTACTGCACAACTTACACTACTGTACAATAACACTACTGGACAACTAACACTACTGTACAACTAACACTACTGGACAACAAACACTACTGTACAACTAATACTGGACAACTAACACTAATGTACAACTAATATTGTTATTACAGCAAAACACTACTGTACAACTAACACCACTGGTCAACTAACACTACTGTACAACTAACACTACTGTACAACTAACACTACTGTACAACTAGCACTACTGTACAACTAATATTGTTATTGCAACAAACACTACTGTACAACTAACACTACTGGACAACAAACACTACTGTACAACTAACACTACTGTACAACTAACACATTGGACAACTAACACTACTGGACAACAAACACTACTGTACAACTAACACTACTGGACAACTAACACTACTGTACAACTAACACTACTGTACAACTAACACTACTGGACAACTAACACTACTGTACAACTAACACTACTGGACAACAAACACTACTGTACAACTAATACTACTGGACCCAACTAACACTACTGTACAGCAACTAATATTGTACCTTAAACACTACTGGCCGCAACTAACACTACTGGTCAACTAACACTACTGTACAACTAACACTACTGTACAACTAACACTACTGTACAACTAACACTACTGTACAACTAATATTATTGTACAACAAACACTACTGTACAACTAACACTACTGGACAACAAACACTGCTGGCCACAACTAACACTACTGTACAACTAACACGACTGGACAACTAACACTACTGGACAACAAACACTACTGGCACAACTAACACTACTGGACAACTAACACTACTGTACAACTAACACTACTGTACAACTAACACTACTGGACAACTAACACTACTGTACAACTAACACTACTGGACAAGCTAACACTACTGGCCACAACTAACACTACTGTACAACTAACACTACTGGACAACAAACACTACTGTAGCTAACACTACTGTACAACTAACACTACTGTACAACTAACACTACTGTACAACTAACACTACTGGACAACTAGCACTACTGTACAACTAACACTGCTGTACAACTAACACTACTGTACAACTAACACTACTGTACAACTAACACTGCTGTACAACTAACACTACTGTACAACTAACACTACTGGTCAATTAACACTACTGTACAACTAACACTACTGGTCAACTAACACTACTGGCACAACTAACACTACTGGACAACAAACACTGCTGTACAGCTAACACTACTGTACCTTCTTTTCTGTACAAGCTAACACTACTGTACAGCTAACACTACTGGACAGCTAACACTACTGTACAACTAACACTACTGGACAACTAACACTACTGTACAACTAACACTACTGTACAACTAACACTACTGTACAACTAACACTACTGGACAACAAACACTACTGTTACAACTAACACTACTGTACAACTAACACTACTGGACAACTAACACACTACTGCAACTAACACTACTGGACAACTAACACTACTGTACAACTAACACTACTGTACAGCTAACACTGGACAACAAACACTACTGTACAACTAACACTACTGGACAACTAACACTACTGTACAACTAACACTACTGTACAACTAACACTGCATACAACTAACACTACTGTACAACTAACACTACTGGACAACTAACACTTTACTGTACAACTAACACTACTGTACAGCTAACACTACTGGACAACAAACACTACTGTACAACTAACACTACTGGACAACTAACACTACTGTACAACTAACACTACTGTACAGCTAACACTACTGGACAACTAAACACTGCTGTACAACTAACACTGCACAATTTTTAGCTAATACTACTGGACAACAAACACTACTGTACAACTAACACTACTGGACAACTAACACTACTGTACAACTAACACTACTGTACAACTAACACTACTGTACAACTAACACTACTGTACAACTAACACTACTGGACAACTAACACTACTGTACAACTAACACTACTGTACAGCTAACACTACTGGACAACAAACACTACTGTACAGCAACTAACACTACTGTGCAACTAACACTACTGGACAACACACTACTGGACAACTAACACTACTGGACAACTAACACTACTGATTAATAACACTACTGGCCAGCTAACACTACTGTACAGCTAACACTACTGTACAAGCTAGCACTACTGGACAACTAACACTACTGTACAACTAACACTACTGTACAACTAACACTACTGTACAACTAACACTACTGGACAACTAACACTGTACAGCTAACACACGTACAAGCTAACACTACTGTACAACTAACACTACTGGTCAACTAACACTACTGGTCAACTAACACTACTGTACAACTAACACTACTGGCCACAACTAACACTACTGGTCAACTAACACTACTGGTCAACTAACACTACTGGTCAACTAACACTACTGGTCAACTAACACTACTGGTCAACTAACACTACTGGTCAACTAACACTACTGTACAACTAACACTACTGGTCAACTAACACTACTGTACAACTAACACTACTGTACAACTAACACTACTGGACAACTAACACTACTGGTCAACTAACACTACTGTACAACTAACACTACTGTACAACTAACACTACTGGTCAACTAACACTACTGTACAACTAACACTACTGTACTGGTCAACTAACACTACTGGACAACTAACACTACTGTACAACTAACACTACTGTACAACTAACACTACTGGACAACTAACACTACTGTACAACTAACACTACTGTACAACTAACACTACTGTACAACTAACACTACTGGTCAACTAACACTACTGTACAACTAACACTACTGTACAACTAACACTACTGTACAACTAACACTACTGTACAACTAACACTACTGGACAACTAACACTACTGTACAACTAACACTACTGTACAACTAACACTACTGTACAACTAACACTACTGTACAACTAACACTACTGTACAACTAACACTACTGGACAACTAACACTACTGGACAACTAACACTACTGTACAACTAACACTACTGTACAACTAACACTACTGTACAACTAACACTACTGTACAACTAACACTACTGTACAACTAACACTACTGTACAACTAACACTACTGGTCAACTAACACTACTGTACAACTAACACTACTGTACAACTAACACTACTGGACAACTAACACTACTGGTCAACTAACACTACTGTACAACTAACACTACTGGTCAACTAACACTACTGGTCAACTAACACTACTGTACAACTAACACTACTGTACAACTAACACTACTGGTCAACTAACACTACTGTACAACTAACACTACTGGTCAACTAACACTACTGGTCAACTAACACTACTGGACAACTAACACTACTGGTCAACTAACACTACTGTACAACTAACACTACTGTACAACTAACACTACTGTACAACTAACACTACTGGACAACTAACACTACTGTACAACTAACACTACTGAACAACTAACACTACTGGTCAACTAACACTACTGTACAACTAACACTACTGTACAACTAACACTACTGGACAACTAACACTACTGGACAACTAACACTACTGGTCAACTAACACTACTGTACAACTAACACTACTGTACAACTAACACTACTGGACAACTAACACTACTGGACAACTAACACTACTGGTCAACTAACACTACTGTACAACTAACACTACTGTACAACTAACACTACTGTACAACTAACACTACTGTACAACAAACACTACTGTACAACTAACACTACTGTACAACTAACACTACTGTACAGCCTAACACTACTGGACAACTAACACTACTGGACAACTAACACTACTGTACAACAAACACTACTGTACAACAAACACTATTGTACAACTAACACTACTGGACAACTAACACTACTGTACAGCAAACACTACTGTACAACTAACACTACTGGGCAACTAACACTACTGGACAACTAACACTACTGGACAACTAACACTACTGGACAACTAACACTACTGGTCAACTAACACTACTGGACAACTAACACTACTGGACAACTAACACTACTGGACAACTAACACTACTGTACAACTAACACTACTGGACAACTAACACTACTGTACAACTAACACTACTGTACAACTAACACTACTGGACAACTAACACTACTGTACAACTAACACTACTGGACAACTAACACTACTGGACAACTAACACTACTGGACAACTAACACTACTGGACAACTAACACTACTGTACAACTAACACTACTGGACAACTAACACTACTGTACAACTAACACTACCGTACAACCAACACTACTGACAACTAACACTACTGACAACTAACACCACTGTACAACTAATACTACTGTTAACCAACAATTACTGTACAACCAATACCGTACAACTAACACTACTGACAACCAACACTACTGCACAACTAACACTACTGTACAACTAACACTACAGTACAACTAACACTACTGTACAACTAACACTACTGTACAACTAACACTACTGTACAACTAACACTACTGGACAACTAACACTACTGTACAACTAACACTACTGTACAAATAACACTACTGTACAACTAACACTACTGGACAACTAACACTACTGGACAACTAACACTACTGTACAACTAACACTACTGTACAACTAACACTACTGGACAACTAACACTACTGCACAACTAACACTACTGGACAACTAACACTACTGTACAACAAACACTACTGTACAACTAACACTACTGTACAACTAACACTACTGGACAACTAACACTACTGTACAACTAACACTACTGTACAACTAACACTACTGTACAACTAACACTACTGTACAACTAACACTACTGGACATAACTGTACTGGACATTACTGGACACCTAATACATCACCAACACACACTTGGTACACTCTGGGTTGTATGTTAAGGCTGTGTTACGTTTATCGGTCTCATTTCACTCTCTAGTATAAACCAATATACAGTAGTGAGGGAGAGATGATTATCATATTTTGTTGTGTTGTATATGATTATAAATTGTATTAGTGTGTTTTAATTACGTGTTTGTAAAGTCCCCTGTAGAAAAACATTAGTATTGCTATGAATCATCATTTCAGTACTTACTAGATTACTTACTATCCGGGCGGTTAGCGTATTCTTTGTCATGTTGTTAAAGAAAGATTCAAATATTCGTCCAGACTTATCAATATTAATTAAAGCCTCGTCTTGCTTCCCTGTCACGCCTGAGTCTAATAAATTATCATCGATGTAACGCGAGCTTTAGCACACTTCAGGGGCCTCCATCCTCCCGCCTCCCTCACTAGTAGGCTTCTCAACACTATTTTATTTGTATTTTTATCAAGCCTTCTGATACCTTATGAACTATACTCATGTGGTTATCAGTAATTTTTTCAACCGTGAACATAGTAAATTATGGTTGACTAATTATGACTATCGTGTACCTATCAGCGGTCACGACAGAGATAACCGCATAATGGTGATTATAATCGTGGCGGTTGTGGGGTATGAGATGTTTGGTTCACACTCAGGATGGAATGGAGAAAGGAAACTCACAATGTGCTCTCTGTATACATGTTGTATTGGATGTACAATGCAGCTTGGTGCTGGGAAGGTAGCATGGTTACAAGCGTGATGTAGAGAGAGCTGGTTGGTGAGGGTGCTCAGAGGAGGACCAGCTTGTGGGTCGCCATGCTCGCCGGCGGGAGCGAGGGCCGCCAGGCAAGAGTTGAGGAGGAGGTGGTGTGGTGTTGCTGGCTGGTTGGTGTAGGTAGAAAGAGGGCAGGTCACCACGAGGTCAGGTCTTATATAGCGGGGGTAGGCGTGGCTTAGTAGTTGACCCCAGCTCCGTGATGTAAGGCGGCGCTGGTTGACCTCGACCACGAGGCATACACTGGGGAATTGGTGGGGTCGGCTACTCAGCGACAAACAGCGTTTGTAGGGGAGAAATCCACTACACGATCATATCCTGCCAACCCAACACAACGTAATGTTTTGCGTGGTGGCGCGGGAGGTGAAGGCCAGACAGTACCGGCAACATCACTCACCCACCAGCTAACCAAAATACTGACATAATGGCACAGCGATTCTGGCTTAGATGCTCGTGATCATTGGCCAACCTTCTACTACACACACACATACATTTCCATTTCTTCCAATACATAGTACAGTATACTAATACCATACAGGTAATGTGCATCATCACCGCTTTTCCCCACTGTGTTTCATGTCCTGTCCTCAGTAATACACAGAACACGTACTGGGTCCTTCAACCACCGAGCGACCTGACGATGTTGACGAAAATGTGACTTGATAATTGTATATAATAATAATAATAATAATAATTAAGGATTTATTGAAAGAATATGGCAGCCAAAAGGCTAAAAATATACTGTACAAGTAAGTGGGTCCACTCACTTGCGAGACGAACATACTGACCATAACACTACACGTCGCCCTGTGTCTCGGCACATATGCGCGCACACACACACACATTACACACACACACCCTGCATATCTTACTTCTGCATTGTTACTGAGTTAAAATTCCCTGTTGCATGACCTCTCTTGTTATTATATATATATATATATATATATATATATATATATATATATATATATATATATATATATATATATATATATATATGCTGATAACCACAAGGAAAGAAGAAAACACGAAGTTCCTAAGGCTTTCGTGTAATTCACATCTTCAGGGGTGAGTACAGACTATACCTAGATCATGCGCACCTACAGTGATTTTACTTGCACATATATTATATATATATATATATATATATATATATATATATATATATATATATATATATATAATCCAACGCTAACCTAACAATAACCTGACGCTAACCAAACACAACCTGACGCTAACTAAATATAATCTAACGCTAACTCCAATATAATCTAACGCTAACCTAACATAACCTGACGCTAACCTAACATAATTTAAATGTTAACCAAATATAACCTGACGCTAACTCGGGAATATATCCGACGCTAACCTAACATAATCTAATTTAACCTAATATAACCTGACGCTAACTCAATATAACCTGACGCTAACTAAACATAATCTAACGCTAACCTAACATAATCTTAACGCTAACCTAACATAATCTAACGCTAACCAAACATAATCTAACGCTAACCTAAATATAATCTAACGCTAACTAAACATAACCTGGACGCTTAACTCCAATATAACCTGACGCTAACCAATCATAACCTGACGCTAACCTAACAACCTGACGCTAACTAAAACATAATCTAACGCTAACCTAACATAATCTAACGCTAACCCAACATAACCTGACGCTAACCTAACATAACCTGACGCTAACCCAACATAACCCGACGCCAACTCCAATATAATCTAACGCTAACCTAACATAATCTAACGCTTAACCTAACATATAACCTGGGACGCTAACCTAACATGTCCGACGCCGAACGTAACATAACCTGACGCTAACCTAATGAGCAACCTAACGCTAACCTAACATATAACCTGACGCCAACTCAACATATCTAACGCTAACCTAACATAACCTGACGCTAACCTAACATAATCTAACGCTAACCTAACATAACCTGACGCTAACCTAAATATAATCTAACGCTAACTCCAACATAAACCGACGCTAACCCAACATAATTCAACGCCAACCAAACATACCCAACGCTAACCCAACATAATCTAACGCTAACCAAAACACAATCTAACGCTAACCAAACACATAATCTAACGCTAACCAAACACAACCTGGACGCTAACCAAAACATAATCTAACGCTAACCAAACATAACCTGACGCTAACCAAACATAATCTAACGCCAACCAAACATAAATCTAACGCTAACCTAACAGAATTCAACGCTAACCAAACATAATCTAACGCTAACCAAACATAATCTAACGCTAACCAAACACAACCCGACGCTTAACCAAACATAATCTAACGCTAACCAAACATAACCTGACGCTAACCAAAACATAATCTAACGCTAACCTAACATAATCTAACGTTAACCAAACATAATCTAACGCCAACCAAAGATAATCTAACTAACCAAACAATAACCTGACGCTAACCAAACATAATCTGGAATGCCAACCAAACATAACCTGACGCTAACCGTAAACATACAATCCAACGCTAACCTAACATAATCTAACGCTAACCAAAACATAATCTAACGCTTACCAAACATAATCTAACGCCAACCAAAACAATAACCCGACGCCAACTAAACATAATCTAACGCTAACCAAACACAACCCCATTAACCTAACATAATCTAACGCTAACCAAACATAACTTAACGCTAACCTAATAACATAATCTAACGCTAACCTAACATAATCTAACGCTAACCAAACACAACCTGACGCTAACCAAACATAATCTAACGCTAACCAAAACATAATCTAACGCTAACCTAATATAATCTAACGCTAACCTAACATAACCTGACGCTGTTCCAACAATCTAACGCTAACCAACCCCGACGCCAACCTTAACATAACCTGACGCTAACCGTAACATAATCTAACGCTAACTCAATAATCTAACGTTAACCCTGACGCCAACCTAACATAACCTGACGCTAACTCAACATAATCTAACGCTAACCTAACATAATCTAACGCTAACCAAACATAATCTAACGCTAACCTAACATAACTTAACGCTAACCTAACATAATCTAACGCAAACCAAACACAACCTGGACGCTAACCTAACATAACCTGACGCTAACCTAACATAACCTGACGCTAACTCAACATAACCTGACGCGAACTAAACATAATCTAACGCTAACTAAACATAATCTAACGCTAACTAACATAATCTAACGCTAACCTAACATAATCTAACGCTAACTAAACACAAATCTGACGCTAAACCAAACATAATCTAATGCTAACTAAACATAATCTAACGCTAACCCAACATAATCTAACGCTAACCTAACATAACCTGACGCTAACTCAACATAATCTAACGCTTAACCTAACATAACCTGATTAATCTAATACATAACCTGACGCTAACCTAACATAATCTAACGCTAACTCAACATAACCTGACGCTAACCTAACATAATCTAACGCTAACTCAACATAATCTAACGCTAACCAAACATAATCTAACGCTAACCCAATATAATCTAACGCTAACCAAAATATAACCTGGACGCTTAACCTAACATAACCTGACGCTAACCAAACATAATTCAACGCTAACCCAACATAATCTAACGCTAACCCAATATAACTTGACGCTAACCCTTCCAATATAACCCGACGCTAACCCCAATATAACCTGACGCTAACTCTAACATATAATCTAACGCTAACTAAACATAATCTAACGCTAACTCAACATAACCTGACGCTAACCTAATATAACCTGACGCTAACCTAACATAACCTTGATTAAACTAACATAATCTAACGCCAACCAATTCATAACCCGACGCTAACTTCCAACAACCTGACGCTAACCTAATATAATCTAACGCTAACCTAACATAATCTAACGCTAACCTAACATAACCCGACGCTAACCTAACATAACCTTGACGCTTAACCTAACATAACCTGACGCTAACTCTAACATAATCAACGTTTAACCTAACATAACCTGACGCTAACCCAATATAACCTGACGCCAACCTAACATAACCTGACGCTAACCTAACATAACCTGGACGCTAATCCTAACATAATCTAACGCTAACCAACTGTAACTTTAGGACGCTAACCTCTAAATAAACTGACGCTAACCTAACATAATCTAACGCTAACCTAACATAATCTAACGCTAACCTAATATAACCTGACGCTAACCTAACATAACCTGACGCTAACCTAATATAACCTGACGCCAACTTAACATAACCTAACGCTTAACCTAACATAACCTGACGCTAACCCACGATAATCTAACGCCAACCTAACATAACCTAACGCTTAACCTAATGATAACCTGACGCTAACCTAACATAAATCTAACGCTAACCTAACATAACCTGGACGCTAACCCAATATAATCTAACGCTTAACCTAACATAATCTAACGCTAACCTAACATAACCTGACGCTAACCTAACATAACCTGGACGCTAACCTAACATAATCTAACGCTAACCTAACATAATTCGACGCTAACCTTAACATAATCTAATGCTAACTCCAACATAATCTGACGCCAACCTAACATAATCTAACGCTAACTCAATATAACCTGACGCTAACCTAACATAATCTAACGCTAACTCAATATAAAGTCCCGGACGCTAACCTGAACAACCTGACGTAACCCAATATAATCTAACGCTAACCTAATATAACCTGACGCTAAATTCAATATAACCTGACGCTAACCTAACATAATCTAACGCTAACCTAATATAACCTGGACGCTAACCTAACATAACCTGACGCTTAACCTAATATAACCTGACGCTAACCTAACATAACCCGGACGCTAACCTAACATAACCTGACGCTAACTCAATATAATCTAACGCTAACCTAACATAATCTAACGCTAACTCTAACATACTTCCCCGACGCTAACCTAAATACCCAACGCCAACTCAACATAACCCGGACGCTAACCAAACATAACTTGACGCTAACCAAACATAATCTAACGCTAACCTAACATAATCTAACGCCAACTCCAACATAATTCAACGCTAACCAAAACATAACCTGACGCTAACCAAACATAACCTGACGCTAACCAAAACATAATCTAACGCTAACGAACATAATCTAACGCTAACCTAACATAATCTAACGCTAACCAAATATAACCTGACGCTAACCTAACATAACCTGACGCTAACTCTAACATAATCTTAACGCTAACCTAACATAATCTAACGCTAACCAAACATAACCTGACGCCATCCCAATATAACCCGATTAACCTAACATAATCTAACGCTAACCTAACATAACCTGACGCTAACCAAAACATAACCTGACGCTAAACTATAAGAGCTAATTCCAACGAACCTAACATAATCTAACGCTAACCTAACATAATCTGAACGCTAACCAAACATAACCTGACGCTTAACCAAAACATAACCTGATCGCTAACCAAAGATAATCTAACTAACCCAATATAATCTAACGCTAACCTAACATATTCTAACACTAACCAAACATAACCTGACGCTAACCTAACATAATCTAACGCTAACCTTAACATAACCTGACGTTAAACCAAACATAATCTAACGCTAACCTAACATAATCTAACGCTAACTTAACATATCCTGACGCTAACCTAACATAATCTAACGCTAACCTAACATATAATCTAACGCTAACCTAACATAACCTGGACGCTAACCAAACATAACCTGACGCTAACCAAACATAACCTGACGCTTAACTAAACATAAATCGGACGCTAGCTCAATAATCTAACGCTAACCTAACATAACCTGACACTAACCTAACATAACCTGACGCTAACCTAACATAATCTAAACGCTAACCTAACATAACCCGACGCTAACTCCAATCCAACGCCAACTCCAATATAACCCGAGCTAACCTAACATAATCTAACGCTTTAACCAACATGTAACCTGACGCTAACCTAACATAACCTGACGCTAACCAAACATAATCTAACGCTAACCCAACATAACCTGACGCTAACCAAACATACAATCTAACGCTAACCTCCAACATAACTAACGCTAACTCAACATAATCTAACGCTAACTCAACATAACCTGACGCTAACCAACATAACCTGATGCTAACCTAACATAATCTAACGCTAACTCAACATAATCTAACGCTAACCTAACATAATTCAACGCTAACCTAACATAATCTAACGCCAACCTAACATAACCCGATGCCAACCTAACATAATCTAACGCTAACCTAACATAATCTAACAACGCTAACCTAACATAATCTAACGCTAACTAACATAACCTGACGCCAACCAAAACATAACCTGACGCCAACTAAACATAACGTAACGCTAACTAAACATAAACCGACGCCAACCAAACATAATCTAACACCAGTCTCTAGAATATAATCTAACGTTAACTCAAACATAATCTAACGCTAACCAAACATAATTTAACGCCAACTAAAACATAACCTGACGCTAACCAAACATAATCTAACGCTAACCTATCATAATCTAACGCTAACCAAAACATATAATCTAACGCTAACCAAACATAATCTAACGCTAACTAAACACAACGGACGCTAACCAAACATAATCTTAACGCTAACCAAACACAACCTGACGCTAACCTAACATAATCTAACGCTAACCAAACATAATCTAACGCTAACTCAACATAATCTAACGCCAACTCTAACATAATCTAACGCTAACCAAACACAACCTGACGCCAACCAAACATAATCTAACGCTAACCAAACATAATCTAACTAACCTAACATAATCTAACGCTAACCTAACATAACCTGACGCCTAACTCAATAACGAATGCCAACCAAACATAACCTGACGCTAACCTAACATAACCTGACGCTAACCTAACATAATCTAACGCTAACCTAACATAATCTAACGCTAACCAAACACAACCTGACGCTAACCTAACATAACCTGACGCTAACCTAACATAATCTAACGCTAACCTACATAATCTAACGCTAACCAAACATAATCTAACGCTAACCTAACATAATCTAACGCCAACTCAATATAACCAACGCTAACCTAAACATAATTCAACGCTAACCAAAACACAACCTGACGCCAATCCCAACATAACCTGGGACGCTAACTCCAACATAACCTGACGCTAACCTAACATAACCTGACGCTAACCAAACATAATCTAACGCCAACTAAACATAAGCAATCTAACGCTAACCTAACATAAATCAACGCTAACCTAACATAATCTAACGCTAACCAAACACAACCCGACGCTAACCAAACATAATCTAACGCTAACCAAACATAATCTAACGCCAAACCCAATATAATCTAACGCTAACCTAATATAACCTGACGCTAACCTGACATCTAACGCTAACCTAACATAACCCGACGCTAACCTAATATAACTCGACGCTAACCTAACATAATGTAACGCTAACCTAATACAATCCTGGACGCCAACCTACATAATCTAACGCCAACTCTAACATAATCTAACGCTAACCAAACATAATCTAACGCTAATCTAACATAATCTAACGCTAACCGCTAAACATAACCTGACGCTTAACTCAACATATAACCTTGACGCCAACCAAACATAATCTAATTCAACCTAACATAAGCATCTAACGCTAACCTCCAACATAACCTGACGCTAACCTAACATAACCTGGACACTAACCTAACACATAACCTGACGCTAACCTGCAACATAATCTAACGCTAACTAAACATAATCTACTAACCTAACATAACCTGACGCCAACTCTAACATAACCTGATGCTAACCTAACATAACACCTGACGCACCTAATATAATCTAACGCTTAACCAATCATAACCTGACGCTAACCTAACAACCTGACGCTAACTCTAACATAGTCTAACGCTAACTCCAATATAAGTCTAACGCCAACTCTAATGAAAACCTGACGCTTAACCTAATATAACCTGACGCTAACCTAACATAACCTGACGCTAACCTAATATAATCTAACGCTAACCTAATATAACCTGACGCTAACCCAATATAACCTGACGCTAACCTAACATAACCTGATGCTAATCAACATAATCTAACGCTAACCAATCATAACCTGACGCGCAACCTAACAACCTGACGCTAACCTAACATAATCTAACGCTAACCTAATATAATCTAACGCTAACTCCAATATAACCTGACGCTAACCCAATATAACCTGACGCTAACCTAACATAACCTGACGCTAACCTAATATAACCTAACGCTAACTCAATATAACCTGACGCTAACCTAACATAATCTAACGCTAACCTAACATAATCTAACGCTAACCTGGAATATAACCTGACGCTTAACCTAACATAACCTAACGCTAACCCAACATAACCTGACGCTACCTACCATAATCTAACGCTAACCTAACATAATCTAACGCTGAACCTAACATAACCTGACGCTAACCTAACATAACCTGACGCTAACCTAACATAATCTAACGCTAACCTAATATAATCTGACGCTAACCTAACATAATTCAACCGCTAACCTAACATAACCTGACGCTAACCTAACATAATCTAACGCTTAACCTAACATATAACCTGACGCTAACTCAATATAATCTAACGCTAACCTAACATAACCTGACGCTAACTCTAACAACCCGACGCTAACCTAACATAATCTAACGCCAATCCAATATAACCTGACGCTAACTCTAACATAACCTGACGCTAACCTAAACATAAATCGAACGCTAACCTAACATTACCTGACGCTAACTCAACATAACCTGGACGCTTAACCTAATATAACCTGACGCTAACCTAATATAACCTGACGCTAACTCCAATATGGGGTCCTGGCGCTAACCTAACATAATCTAAATGCTAACTAACATAATCTAACGCTAACCTAACATAAATTCTTGACGCTAACCTAATATAATCTAACGCTAACCTAACATAACCTGACGCTAACCAAACATAACTTGACGCTAACCAAACATAATCTTAACGCTAACCTAATATAATCTAACGCTAACCTACCATAATCTAACGCTAACCAAACATAACCTGACGCTAACCACGAGCAACCTGACGCTAACCAAAACATAATCTAACGCTAACCTAACATAATCTAACGCTAACCTAACATAATCTAACGCTAACCAAACATAACCTGGACGCTTAACTCCAATATAACCTGACGCTAACTCAACATAATCTAACGCTAACTCCAACATAACCTGATCGCCAAACCAAAATATAACCTGACGCTAACCAAACATATTCAACGCTAACCTAACATAATTCAATTCATCCTTAACATAATCTAACGCTAACCAAACATAACCCGACGCTAACCAAACATAACCTGACGCCAAACATAATCTAACGCTAACCCAATATAATCTAACGCCAACCTAACATATTCTAACACTAACCAAACATAACCTGACGCTAACCTAACATAATCTAACGCCAACTCTAACATAACCCGACGCTAACCAAACATAATCTTAACGCTAACCTAACATAATCTAACGCTAACTCAACATATAACCTGACGCCAACCCAATATAATCTAACGCTAACCTAACATAATCTAACGCTAACTCCAACATAACCTGACGCTAACCAAACATAACCTGACGCTAACCAAACATAACCTGACGCTAACCAAATATAACCTGACGCTAGCCTAACATAATCTAACGCTAACCTAACATAACCTGACACTAACCTAAACATAACCTGACGCTAACCAACATAATCTAACTAACTAATATACCTGACGCTAACCTAACATAATCTAACGCCAACTCTAACATAACCTGACGCCAACTCCCAACATAAACACCAACGCTAACCTAACATAACCTGACGCTAACCTAACATAACCTGACGCTAACCAAACATAATCTTAACGCTAACCTAACATAACCGATCGCCAACCAAACATAATCTAACGCTAACCCAATATAATCTAACGCTAACCTAACATAATCTAACGCTAACCTAACATAACCTGACGCCAACCAAACATAACCTGATGCCAACCCAACATAATCTAACGCTAACCTAACATAATCTAACGCTAACCCAACATAATCTAACGCTAACCTAACATAATCTAACGCTAACCTAACAACCTGACGCTAACCTAACATAATCTAACGCTAACTCCAACATAATCTAACGCTAACTAACATAATTCAACGCCAACTCTTAACATAAATCGACGCTAACCAAACATAACCTGACGCTAACCTAACATAATCTAACGCCAACCTAACGCTAACCTAAGATAACCTGACGCTAACTTAAACACAATTCCAACGCTAACCTAACATAATCTAACGCTAACCTAACATAACCTGACGCTAACCAAACATAACCTGACGCTAACCAAACATAACCTGACGCTAACCAAACATAACCTGACGCTAGCCTAACATAATCTAACGCTAACCTAACATAACCTGACACTAACCTAACATAACCTGACGCTAACCTAACATAATCTAACGCTAACCTAACATAACCTGACGCTAACCTAACATAATCTAACGCTAACCTAACATAACCTGACGCTAACCTAACATAATCTAACGCTAACCTAACATAACCTGACGCTAACCTAACATATAACCCGACGCCAACCAAATAATCTAACGCTAACCTAACATAACCCGACGCTAAATCAAATAGAATCTAACGCTAACTCTAACATAATCTAGTTCAACCCAACATAATCTAACGCTAACCTAACATAACCTGACGTTAAACCAAACATAACCTATTAACCTAACATAATCTAACGCCAACCCAACATAATCTAACGCCAACTAACATAATCTAACGCTAACCTAACATAATCTAACGCTAACCCAATATAACCTGACGCTAACCCAACATAATCTAACGCTAACCTAACATAATCTAACGCTAACCTAACATAATCTAACGCTTAACCTAACATAACCTGACGCTAACCAAACATAACCTGACGCTAACCTAACATAATCTAACGCTAACCTAACGCTTAACCTAAACATAACCTGACGCTAACCAAACATAATCTAACGCTAACCTAACATAATCTAACGCTAACCTAACATAACCTGACGCCAACCAAACAATCTAACGCTAACCTAACATAATCTAACGCTAACCCAACATAACCTGACGCTAACCAAAACATAATCTAACGCTAACCTAACATAATCTAACGCCAACTCCAACATAACCCCACGCTAACCTAACATAATCTAACGCCAACCTAACATAATCTTAACGCTAACCTAACAACCCGACGCTAACCAAACAGCAATCTAACGCTAACCTAACATAATCTAACGCCAATCAACATAACCTAACGCCAACCAAAGATGGTCTAACGCTAACCTAACATAATCTAACGTACAACTTAAATAACCTGACGCTAACCTAACATAATCTAACGCCAAACCTAACATAATCTTAAACGCTAACTCAATATAACCTGACGCTAACCAAACATAATCGAACGCGCTAACCTAACGCTAACCTACCATAACCTGACGCCAACTCCAACATAATTCAAACGCTAACCTAACATAATCCAACGCTAACCTAACATAACCTGACGCTAACCAAACATAATCTAACGCTAACCTAACATAACCTGACGCCAACCAAACATAATCTAACGCTAACCTAACATAATCTAACGCTAACCTAACATAACCAGACGCCAACCTAACATAATCTAACGCTAACTCAACATAATTCAACGCTAATCTAATATACCCACGCTAACCAAAGAGCAATCTAACGCTAACTCTAACATAATCTAACGCTAACCTAATATACAACCTAACGCTAAACCCAATATAACCTAACGCCAACCTAACATAACCTGACGCTAACCTAACATAATCTGACGCTAACCAAACATAATCTAACGCTAACCTAACATAATCTAACGCTAACCTAACATAACCCGACGCTAACCAAACATAATCTGACCTCAACCTAACATAATCTAACGCTAACCTAACATAACCTTACCAACTCCAATATAATCTAACGCTAACCTAACATAATCTAACGCTAACCTAACATAACCTGACGCTAACCAAACATAATCTAACGCTAACCTAAGAGAATTCCAACGCTAACCTAACATAACCTAACGCTAACCAAAACATAATCTAACGCTTAACCTAACATAATCTAACGCTAACCTAACATAACCTGACGCTAACCTAACATAATCTAATGTATTAACCTAACATAATCTAACGTCCAATATAACCTGACGCTAACTAAACATAATCTAACGCTAACCTAACGCTAACCTAACATAACCTGACGCTAACCTGCTAACATAATCTAACGCTAACCTAACATAATCTAACGCTAACTCAATATAACCTGACGCTAACTCAAACATAATCTAACGCTAACCTAACATAACCCGACGCCAACCAAACATAATCTAAAGCTAACTCTAACATAATCTAACGCTAACCTAACATAACCTGACGCCAATTCCAACATAATCTAACGCTAACTCTAACATAATCTAACGCTAACCTAATATAACCTGACGCTAACTAAACATAATCTAACGCTAACCCAATATAAATCTAACGCTGAATTCCAATATAACCTAAACGGCCAACCTAATATAACCTGACGCTAACCTAACAGAACCAACCAACTCAATATAACCTGACGCTAACTTAAATATAATCTAACGCTAACCTAACATAACCTCTGACCCCAGGTAGCATTAGGGTGTTTAGTCATCAAGTGAAACACCCTGGGGGAGGGGGAGCAAGATCTTTACGTGGTGTATTTGCTTAACAATGCCATAATTATCTATCAGAATCCTGTCGTGGAATTTACGTCTTAAAACACTCAAAATTCTCGAGTTTGGAGAGTTAGAACTAAACAAAATAAACCAGAACTAATAATTGAAACACCAAAAGGTTCCTCATTTTCCCTGTAACTCGTTTTTACTTCCATCCTCTTGGTGGAGTTACATGATCGGTGTCTTATTCTAATTTGTTTAGGTACAGGTCCTCGCTAATAAGCCGTAGTATCTGATTGGTATATAATAGTCGGTGTCATATTCCAAAGCCAAACACATGAAAGGGAACGGACCACGTCGTCTGCTGGCTCAAATTCGCGCGCCATTGGTCAGAATAATAGTGATCGCGTATTAATTGATTCATGTTCTAAATAATTAATGATAAGAAACATCTATTAACGAACACTGTATACCTTTACTTATATAATTATTTTTAACTAAATGTATTTTAAGTATAATAATTCTTATTTAATGATTTTCTCGTAAAATATAATAAAAGTGTGCCATGACTATTCTTCCTCCCGGCACCACTGGGGCTGCCTGGCCACGGTGTTTACAGACAGACGAGCCTGGGATGGCAGGGAACAACAGTGTCCCTGAAGACAGTGCAGCGCCTACTCTTACTAAGCTCCGGCTATTGTGTAATAGACTCGTACAGGAAGCCAAGGACATGGAAATTAGTGTGGACGACCTCATGGAACTGTACCTGACCAATAAATATTGCGAATTTGAGCTTATAAGTAGAGACAAATCTAGGAAAATTGCCGCGTGTGCCAACAGCCCAAGTGCCAAGCCGTGCCACTGGTGGAGGTGGTGGGCAGCAGGTGCCATCCTGGTGCTAGTGTTCAGTGTTCTCTTAAATTCATATGTGAACATTTTTACCCGGATAAGGAATGAGTTTATCACTTCAAAATGCATCGTACGCAACAATTACTTTATGATGGAGGCCACACGCCCGCGGACGAAGTGTGGGCGTGTGTGTGGTGGTGTGGGCGGTCCTGTCGAGCTAAATATCAACATCACGCGGGCGGAGTTTGAGAGGTGGGCGTACCTTTCCCGCCCGCTGGTGGTCAGAGGAGGCGCCGCTCAATGGCCAGCCCTGGAGACCTTTTCCGTGGCGTTCTTCCGCAGTATTTACGATAGTGTTGAGGGCTCCTACGACGCTGTCACCGACGACTGTCAGTTCTTGCCCTTCCGTACAGAGTTTGTGGACTTAGGGGCGGCTCTGGCTATGCACCCCGCCCGCGCTGCGAGGCTCCCGGGCACACCTCCATGGTACTTTGGCTGGTGAGTTATAAACTTGTAACACAATTTTATTCTATATGTCTATTTATTTATATCTATTTATATTACTATATGTATCAACGTAACCTTGTTGCAAAGACCCCTCAGAGTGAAGTACAAGGAACAGAGAGCTCCAGAAGAACAAGTGTGTCGTTCTGTCCTCTGACAAACGTCAACACCGCTACTAGTTTCATCCACCAGTGAAGTTAAAGCAACATTGGGTCTGGTGGAACTTGGCTGGGTGACCTGACCGCCCAGGAATACCAGATGTTGTTGGCAGTTAAGATAAAGGACACTATTGGAAATAAGCATCTGATGGCTTTGTCAGCTAAATTGCCTAAATATGAATGATTACTATTATTATTAGCATTACTCCTATAGCGCAGTTCATTCAAACATAGCATTACCTATCCTAACTTAACCAACTAACCCAACCCAACCCAACCTAAACTAATCCACCCTTTAATTCCAAGGGGTAATCTCAGCACGCCTAAAGCCTTCAATGAGGTTTTGATCGAACCGCGCCATGTCCAGGACATTTTCTGCCCAATGCTGTCTCTACTTCATCCTTTTTACCACTGATCGACTCGTTAGCCGCTTGGGTGGTCGGTCACGTCTCTGTTACACAGTGTTGGCAAGTACTGGGCATGTACCGGCTCCTGAATGTACCTGAACCTGCCCAGTGTTGGTCAAGTCTGGTCTTAAAAACAGCTCACACCGGTGCCGTCACAACACTCTCTGGCTGGTTGTTCCAAGAGTTCACAACTCTCACTCACAGTTTTCTGGACTGTGGCTTCTTCAACCTTGAGCTGTGACCCCTTCAGGGGCGAGCGTCCGCCAGCTCCAAGTATGAACACTCGACTGGTGTCCTCCGAGATGTTTATAAACTTCAATTAAGTCCCCCCTTGTCCGCCTTCGTATAAGCTAGGCTACTGCGCGTGTTCCAATCTCCCTGGCCCTCCTTTTGACATTTTCAATCAACTGACAGTCCCTAGCATATCTCAGACCAGACAGGGTGACAATACTCAGGAGGAAGCACCTCACCCTTAAAGATCGTTACGAGGGACGGCTGAACCACACCACCTAAATTCTAGATACATTAGTGCTCAGCTTATACGAAATACACTATAGAATTTATAGTTAAATTATTCGATTAACGGTCATAAATTATACCTAAAGTGAAGTATCGAATATATAATATTTTCTTGATATATTAAGTGTATTGTTTTTGAATAGTTAATATTATGGTCCTTTCGTAGACTATAATAAAAAAGTATATCCAGTGTGTTTGTTACATGATTAAAGACATTTACTTACATCTAAACACTATTATTATTATTACCATTATTATTTTTCTATTGTTATTTTTATTTATTTATATTATTATTATTGTATGATCACCCACATTCTTCCTCTAAACACCCACATTCTACCTCTAACATTCCCCATCCACAACCACCCCTAACATTCCCTCATCCACATTCCCCATTCCCCAACATTCCCTCACCCACATCTCCCACCCTAACATTCCCCACCCACATCTACCCCAACATTCCCCACCCACATCTCCCCACCCCAACATTCCATCATCCACATCTACCTCTGACATCCCCACCCAATCTACCTCCAACATTCCCCACCCACATCTCACCTCCAACATTCCCTCATCCACATTCCACCTCTAACATTCCCCATTCACATCTACCCCTAACATCCCTCATTCACAATCTACCTCTAACATTCCTCATTCACAATCTACCCCCTAACATTCCCTCACCCACATTCTACCTCTAACATCCCTCACCCACATCCTCTAACATCTCCTCACTCACAATCTACCTCAAACATTCCCTCACCCACATCTCTAACATCCCTCACCCACATCTCCACCTAACATCCCTCACCCACATCTACCTCTAACATTCCCTCATTCACATTCTACCTTTAACATTCCCTCATTCACATTCTACCTCTAACATTTCCTCACCCACATTCTTCCTCTAACATTCCTTCACCCACGTTCTTCCTCTAACATTCCCTCACCCACAATCTACCTCCAACATTCTGTAGTGATGGGTTGTCAGACCACAGCACACATCGCAAGGAAAGCCAGACTTGACCCGACATTAGGGGTCCAAGTGTAAAGTATCACGGGTAAGGGTGTTACAAATCCAACTCTTCCCCTTCCATGTCACACAGGCCAACAAACATGTAAAAGGCACCAGCCGACTCTCTCCCAATATACAATATCCTACATGCAGAGAAGGCCAGACTTGACCCGACATTGGGGTCAAGTGTGAGAATAACTCTCACGGTTGACCAAGGATTATAAATCAGCCAGGCTCCTCCTGTCACGGCCAACAAACGTAAGAAGGCACCAGCCGACTCTCCCCAATATACAATATCCTACCGCAGAAAGAAGTCCAGACCTGACCTCACATTAGCCAGGTCAAATGCAACCCTGAGCCCAACTCAGGGGCCACAAATCAACCAGGGCCTCTCATGTCACACGGCCCCGTTTGATGACTTTTCCAGAAGATACAACATAGTCTCTGAAAACGTCCAGACCTGACCCTACATTAGCGAGAAATGAAGGAGACCCTTCGCCGCCGCCCCCCGATCAGCTCCAACCTGACGGCTCGCCTCCCCAATATATAGGACGTCCTAGTCCTCCCTCAGCATTCGCAGAGTGATACCCAGAGACACACAGGCAGAGACAGAGAGTGTGTCTTGTAACAAGGTGGCCAGCTACCACGTCCCCGGTCCTGCTCGAGAGAGTCAGGGGCCGGAGGCAAACCCTCCGGTCGCCTGCAGTCGCCTCCCGGTCCAGGACGAGACTTCCCTCCGTCGCCAGCTAAGCAGTCTCCCATAGAGACACCAGGACCACCTGCGGCCTCCCTAGGTCACGTGGTGTTTGTCAGAGCTTTCCATGGGATGAGTTACACGTGGGAAGTGTATTCATTTCATGTTCGTGTCCGAGAATCAGAGTGTCTAGTAACGTAATATGATGTCCTAGTAACGTAAATATAATGTCCTAGTAACTTCACTAGAAGGTGTTATTAATGTGTCCATGTCATGTTCGTAATTAATAAAGAGTTGTAATGAAGCGGTGTTTGAGAAGTCGCCCTTAAGACGTAATAGATGTGTATTGACGTATAAGATACGATAAGTGTAAATAACTATCACGGCCACGCTACCAAAGTCTTTCGCTCTTTTTTTCTCTTACTAAATATTCTTCCTATATATATATAAATATTCTTCTTGCAAGATCCGTCTTGTTATAATTCCCTCACCCACATTCTACCTCTAACATTCCCTCACCCACATTCTACCTCTAACATTCCCTCACCCACATTCTACCTCTAACATTCCCTCACCCACATTCTTCCTCTAACATTCCCTCACCCACAATCTACCTCCAACATTCCCTCACCCACATTCTACCTCTAACATTCCCCCCACATTCTACCTCAACATTCCCACCCACAATCTACCTCTAACATTTCCCTCACCCACATTCTACCTCTAACATTCCTCATTCACATTCTTCCTCTAACATTTCCTCATTCACAATCTACTCTAACATTCCTCACCATTCTACCTCCAACATTCCTCACCACAATCTACCTCCTAACATTCCCTCACCCACATTCTACCTCTAACATTCCTTCATTCACATTCTTCCTCTAACATTCCTCACCATAATCTACCTCCCATTCCCTCACCCACATTCTCCTCTAAATTCCCTCACCCACATTCTACCTCTAACATTCCTCATTCATTCTACCTCTAACATTCCCTCACCCACATTCTACCTCCAACATTCCTCACCCACAATCTACCCACCCTCACCCCATTCTACTCAACATTCTCATTCATTCTACCTCTAACATTCCCTAATTTAAATCTACCTCTAACATTCCTCATTCAATCTACCCAACATTCCCTCACCCATTCTACCTCCCATTCCCTCACCCACATTCTTCCTCTAACATTCCTCACCTCATCTACCTCAAACATTCCCTCACCCACATTCACCTCTAACATTCCCTCACCCACATTCTACCTCTAACATTCCCTCACCCACAATCTACCTCTAACATTCCCTCACCCACAATCTACCTCTAACATTCCCTCATTCACATTCTACCTCTAACATTCCCTCATTCACATTCTACCTCTAACATTCCCTCATTCACATTCTACCTCTAACATTTCCTCACCCACATTCTTCCTCTAACATTCCTTCACCCACATTCTTCCTCCTTATTCCCTCCAATCTACCTCCAACATTCCATCACCCACATTCTACCTCTAACATTCCCTCACCCACATTCTACCTCTAACATTCCCTCACCCACAATCTACTCTAACATTTCCTCACCCACATTCTACCTCTAACATTCCCTCACCACATTCTACCTCTAACATTCCTCACCCACATTCTACCTCCTAACATTCCCTCACTCACATTCTACCTCTAACATTCCCTCATTCATTCTCACCTCCTAACATTCCTCATTCACATTCCTCTAACATTTCCTCACCCACATTCTTCCTCCATTCCTCACCCACATTCTCTCTAACATTCCTCACCCACAATCTACCTCCAACATTCCCTCACCCACATTCTACCTCTAACATTCCCCTCACCCATTCTACCTCTACCCCACCCATTCCCTCAACAGTCCCTCACCCACATTCTACCTCTAACATTCCTCACCCACATTCTACCTCCTAACATTCCCTCATTCACATTCTCCACCTCTAACATTCCCTCACCCATTCTACCTCTCATTCTCCACAATCACCTCCAACATTCCCTCACACATTCTCTAACATTCCTCATTCAATCACACTCTAACAGTCCTAATTCACAATCTACCTCTAACATTCCCTCATTCACAATCTACCTCTAACATTCCCTCACCCACAATCTACCTCTAACATTCCTCCTCTTCCACCTCTAACATTCCCTCACACAATCTACCTCTAACATTCCCTCACCCACATTCTACCTCTAACATTCCCCTCCTCATTTCTACCCTAACATTCCCTCATTCACATTCTACCTCTAACATTCCCTCATTCACATTCTACCTCTAACATTTCCTCACACATTCTTCCTCTAACATTCCTTCACCCATTCTTCCTCTAACATTCCCTCACCCACAATCTCACCTCCAACATTCCCTCACCCACATTCCCCTCTAACAATTTCTTCCTCACCCACATTCTACCCTCTAACATTCCCTCACCCACATTCTACCTCTAACATTCCCTCACCCACATTCTACCTCTAACATTCCCCTCACCCACATTCTACCTCCTAACATTCCCTCATTCACATTCTACCTCTAACATTCCCTCATTCACATTCTACCTCTAACATTTCCTCCACCATTCCCTCAACACCCCTCACCACATTCTTCCTCCAACATTCCTCACCCACATTCCCCCATTCCCTCACCCACAATCTACCTCAACATTCCTCACCCATCTACCTCAACATTCCCCCATCTACCCTCCTCACCCACATTCTACCTCTAACATTCCCTCACCACATTCTACCTCTAACATTCCCTCACCACATTCCCACCTCTAACATTCCCTCACCCCACATTCTACCTCTAACAGTCCCTCACCCACATTCTACACCCTTTTCCTCACCCACATCTCTAACATTCCCTCTTCCACATTCTACCTCTAACATTCCCTCACCCACATTCTACCTCTCATTCCCCTCACCCACAATCTACCTCCAACATTCCCTCACCCACATTCTACCTCTAACATTCCTCATTCACATTCTACCTCTAACAGTCCTAATTCACAATCTACCTCTAACATTCCCTCATTCACAATCTACCTCTAACATTCCCTCACCCACATTCTACCTCTAACATTCCCTCACCCACATTCTTCCTCTAACATTCCCTCACTCACAATCTACCTCAAACATTCCCTCACCCACATTCTACCTCTAACATTCCCTCACCCACATTCTACCTCTAACATTCCCTCACCCACAATCTACCTCTAACATTCCCTCATTCACATTCTACCTCTAACATTCCCTCATTCACATTCTACCTCTAACATTCCTCATTCACATTCTACCTCAACTTCCTCACATTTTTCCTCTAACATTCCCTCACCCACAATCTACCTCCAACATTCCTCCACATTCACCTCAGTTCCCTCACCCCATTCTACCTCTAACATTCCCTCACCACAATCTACCTCTTTCCCACCTACCTCTAACATTCCCTCACCCACATTCTACCTCTAACATTCCTACCCCATTCTACCTCTAACATTCCCTCCACTCCACATTCTACCTCTAACATTCCCTCATTCACATTCTACCTCTAACATTCCCTCATTCACATTCTACCTCTAACATTTCTCTCACATTCTTCCTCTAACATTCCTCACCCACATTCTTCCTCTCCCACACACACCCAACATTCCCTCACCCACATCTCCTCCAACATTCCCTCACCCACATTCTACCTCCAACATTCCTCACCCACATTCTCACCTCCTAACATTCCCTCACCCACATTCTACCTCTAACATTCCCTCACCCACATTCTGCCTCCTAACATTCCCTCCTCACATTCTACCTCTAACATTCCTCATTACATTCTACCTCCTAACATTCCCTCATTCATTCTACACTAACATTTCCTCCACATTCACCTCTAAATTCCCTCCCCACACATTCTACCTCTAACATTCCTCACCCACATTCTACATCTAACATTCCCCTCATTCACATTCTACCTCTAACATTCCCTCATTCACATTCTACCTCACATTTCTCACCCATTCTTACCTCTAACATTCCATTCACCCATTCTTCCTCTAACATTTCCTCACCACAATCTACACCAACTTTCCTCACCCACATTCTACCTCTAACATTCCCTCATTCTTCTACCTCTAACATTCCCTAATTCACATCTACACCTCTAACATTCCCTCATTCACAATCTACCTCTAACATTTCCCTCACCCACATTCTACCTCTAACATTCCCTCACCCATTCTTCCCTCTAACATTCCCTCACTCACAATCTACCTCCAACATTCCTCACCCACATTCTACCTCCTAACATTCCCTCACCCATTCTACCTCTAACATTCCCTCTTACAATCTCTCCCTAACATTCCTCATTCATTCTACCTCTAACATTCCCTCATTCATTCTACCTCTAACATTTCCTCACCCACATTCTTCCTCTAACATTCCTTCACCCACATTCTTCCTCTAACATTCCCTCACCCACAATCTACCTCCAACATTCCCTCACCCACATTCTACCTCTAACATTCCCTCACCACATTCTACCTCTAACATTCTCTCACCCACATTCTACCTCTAACATTCCCTACCCACATTCTACCTCTAACATTCCCTCACCCATTCTACCTCTAACATTCCCTCACTCACATTCTCCTAACATTCCCTCATCCACATTCTACCTCTAACATTCCCTCATTCCACATTCTACCTCTAACATTTCTTACTCTCAACATTCCTCACCCCACATTCTACCTCTTGTTCCCTCACCCACATTCTACCTCTAACATTCCCTCACCCACATTCTACCTCTAACATTCCCTCACCCATTTCTACCTCTCCTCACCCCATTCTACCTCTAACATTCCCCCCACATCTCCCTAACATTCCCTCACTCACATTCTACCTCTAACATTCCCTCATTCACATTCTACCTCCTAACATCCTCTCATTCCTCTACATTTCCTCACCCACATTCTTCCTCTAACATTTCCTTCACCCACATTCTTCCTCTAACATTCCCTCACCCACAATCTACCTCCAACATTCCCTCACCCACATTCTACCTCTAACATTCCCTCACCCACATTCTACCTCTAACATTCCCTCCTTCCCACATTCTACACTAACATTCCCTCACCCACATTCTACCTCTAACATTCCCTCTCACATTCTACCTCTAACATTCCTCATTCACATTCTACCTCTAACATTCCCTCACCCACATTCCACCTCTAACATTCCTCACCCACAATCTACCTCCAACATTCCCTCCCACCCACATTCTGCCTCTAACATTCCCTCATTCACAATCTACCTCTAACATTCCCTAATTCACAATCTACCTCTAACATTCCCTCATTCACAATCTACCTCTAACATTCCTCACCCATTCTACTAACATTCCCTCTTCTTCCTCTAACATTCCCTCACTCACAATCTACCTCAAACATTCCTCACCCCACATTCTCACAACATTCCCTCACCCACATTCCCTCTAACATTTCCTCACCCACATTCTACCTCTAACATTCCCTCATTACATTCTACCTATCTACATTCTACCTCCTAACATTCCCTCATTCACATTCTACCTCTAACATTTCCTCACCCACATTCTTCCTCTAACATTCCTTCACCCACATTCTTCCTCTAACATTCCTCACCCACAATCTACCTCCAACATTCCCTCACCCATTTCTACCCTCTAACATTCCTCACCCACATTCTACCTCCTAACATTCCCTCACCCCACAATCTACCTCTAACTTTCCCTCACCCACATTCTACTTCTAACATTCCCCTCACCCACATTCTACCTCTAACATTCCTCACACATTCTACCTCTAACATTCCCTCACTCATTCTACCCGCTTTCCCTCATTCACATTCTACCTCTAACATTCCCTCATTCACATCTTGTTTCCTCACCCCATTCTTCCTTCACCATCTTCTCTAACATTCCCTACAATCCACACTCAACATTTCCTCACCCATTCTACCTCTAACATTCCCTCACCCACATTCTGCCTCTAACATTCCCTCACCCCATTCTACCTCAACATTCCCTCACTCACATTCTACCTCTAACATTCCCTCACCACACATTCTACCTCTAACATTCCCTCACCCCCATTCTACCTCTAACATTCCTCATTCACATTCTACACTCTAACATTCCTCATTCACATTCTCCTCTAACATTTCCTCCACCCATTCTTCCTCTAACATTCCTTCACCCACATTCTTCCTCCTTGTTCCTCACCCACAATCTACCTCTAACATTTCTCACCCACATTCTTCCTCTAACATTTCCCTCACCCACATTCTACCTAACATTCCCTCACCCACATTCTACCTCTAACATTCCCTCACCACATTCTACCTCTAACATTCCCTCACCCACATTCTACCTCTAACATTCCTCACCCACATTCTACCTCTAACATTCCCTTACATTCTACCTCTAACATTCCCTCACCCACATTCTACCTCTAACATTCCCTCACCCACATTCTACCTCTAACATTCCCTCACCCACATTCTACCTCTAACATTCCCTCATTCACATTCTACCTCTAACATAGGTGAAAAAAAATGTTTACAGGTTCTCGGTAGCAGAAAGGAAACAGGGAGAACGGAGGACATTTCCACTGGGAGACTCCGGGTTTGTGGACGTAAAAGTAATATGGATCATCCGTTAACAGGTTATACGTCATTACAATCATGACATCATATGTTGGTATACTGTCTGTTAATTAATGTAGGGTGGTAACGTTGGGTTATGTAACGTTAAGGATTAAGGAAGGAATTAGAGTTAGTCGATGGGACAGGAAGGGAAAGAAAGGAAGAGAATGGTCGGAGGGAAGAGAGGGATTGCATGGGTTGGGAGGGCTAGGTGGGGATAAGAGAACGATGAAATGGAGGGATCAGAGAGGGGTCAGGGAAGAGGGGTGAGGGGGCAGGGAGGAGCGGGGAGGTGAGGGGCAGGAGCAGGGAGGTGGGGAGGGTGTGAGAGAAGCAGGGAGGTGAGGGAGGAGCAGGAGGATGAGGAGATGGGAAGGAGCCAAGGAAGGAGTAAGGGAGCAGGGAAGGAGTAAGAGAGAGAGAGGAGAAACGAAAGCTCGCCTGCCTAACCACGTCGCTCCGATACAAGGAAATGTGGCAGAATCTTTATAGTAATAGAATCCAAGATCTGGACAGCCTGTGGTAGCTCCTGCATACCTATCACGGTGATGCTGTAACCCCACACCCGGCTCACCCATGTAGCCACCCCAGCCCACCTTACCCCAGACCCACCCCAGCCACACCTAAACCATATCAGAGCCCCATCCCATGCAGGCTTGACAGATCCCACACACTAGTTGCTGTGACCCGCAGGGGCTTCCACAACCCTACCCTTCGTCTCTCTCTCTCCACAGGCGCCACCCCCCCCACCCCCCGTGTGCACTGAGGTTAGCGCCCCCTGGCTCGCCCGCCCTCACCTGGTTCCTTCCTAACTTTCCCCACCACGCCCTTGTCTTGTCTCGTTGTTTTATCTCGCCTCTCCTTCCCTCACCCATCTTCCCCAGTGTCTCTCTCGACGAGGAAGGAATTGTCCCCCACAGATAAACTTGTCGAATATGTTGACAGAGACAACTGGCCGAGGCGTAGAAGAACTTATAATCAGGTCATGTCGCTTTGGGTGACGACTTCCGGTTCCGCTCGCGTTTATAATAATAATAATATGTAATAATAACTAATGTCGTGTAACACGCACGCATTTATCTTTTGACCCTTAACTCATATCATTATGGCAGATGACAACACAAGATACATTAGACTCACGTAGGTAGTAGCAGCTATCAAGCCAGGGAAATTGCTGCCGCCTGGGAAGATGTTGGAAGCATGTTGTGTTATCTAATAGGCCAGAACTCCTGCTACCATATGGCATCACAATTGTGACCGTCCCAGGTCGCTC
>NW_024711997.1:0-9403 GCF_018991925.1 Homarus americanus | reverse complement strand
TACTACAGCATCTTAACTACTACTACTACAGCATCTTAACTACTACTACTACAGCATCTTAACTACTACTACTACAACATCTTTACTATATTACTACAGCATCTTAACTACTACAACGTCTTTACTATATTACTATAGCATCTTAACTACTACTACTACAACATCTTAACTACTACTACTACAATGTCTTTACTATATTACTACAGCATCTTAACTACTACTACTACTACAACATCTTAACTACTACTACTACAATGTCTTTACTATATTACTACAGCATTTTAACTACTACTACTACGACATCTTTACTATATTACTATAGCATCTTAACTACTACTACTACAGCATCTTAACTACTACTACTACAGCATCTTAACTACTACTACTACAACATCTTTACTATATTACTACGGCATCTTAACTACTACTACTACTACTACAAATATTTTTACTATATTACTATAGCATCTTTTAACTACTACAACATCTTTAACTACTACTAATACTACTACAACGTCTTTACTATATTACTATAGCATCTTAACTACTACTACTACAACATCTTAACTACTACTACTACAATGTCTTTACTATATTACTATAGCATCTTAACTACTACTACTACAACATCTTAACTACTACTACTACAATGTCTTTACTATATTACTACAGCATCTTAACTACTACTACTACAACATCTTAACTACTACTACTACAATGTCTTTACTATATTACTACAGCATCTTAACTACTACTACTACAACATCTTAACTACTACTACTACAATGTCGTTACTATATTACTACAACATCTTAACTACTACTACTACAACATCTTAACTACTACTACTACAATGTCTTTACTATATTACTACAGCATCTTAACTACTACTACTACAACGTCTTTACTATATTACTATAGCATCTTAACTACTAATACTACAGCATCTTAACTACTACTACTACAACATCTTTACTATATTACTATAGCATCTTAACTACTACAACATCTTAACTACTACTACTACAACATCTTAACTACTACTACTACAGCATCTTAACTACTACTACCACTACAATATCTTTACTATATTACTACAACATCTTAACTACTACTACTACAACATCTTAACTACTACTACTACAGCATCTTAACTACTACTACCACTACAATATCTTTACTATATTACTACAGCATCTTAACTACTACTACTACAACATCTTTACTACTACTACAACATCTTTACTATATTACTATAGCATCTTAACTACTACAACATCTTAACTACTACTACTACAGCATCTTAACTACTACTACCACTACAATATCTTTACTATATTACTACAGCATCTTAACTACTACTACTACAACATCTTAACTACTACTACTACAACATCTTAACTACTACTACCACTACAATATCTTTACTATATTACTACAGCATCTTAACTACTACTACTGCAACATCTTAACTACTACTACCACTACAATATCTTTACTATATTACTACAGCATCTTAACTACTACTACTACAACATCTTAACTACTACTACCACTACAATGTCTTTACTATATTACTACAGCATCTTAACTACTACTACTACTACAATGTCTTTACTATTACTATAATGTCTTTACTATCTTGCTACAGCATTTCTACTGCTACTACAATATGTTCACTATATTACTACAGCATCTCAACTTCTACTGCTACTACTATACTATAACATGTTCAGTATGAAGCTGAGGAACAAAATTCCAACCTCACTTTTTTATATTTTGTAATCTCTCCCTAAATTTCAAGTTTAGGTCACCAGACGAACCAGATATTAATATTATTATTACTTTCAAAATGGATCGGGTTCAACTTGTCCAATTCAGAGAAGCTCTCAAGGAGTTGGAGAATCTGGAGGCTCTCCGGACTTCGTCTGTATTAAGCCTTCACCTCCCATCATCTTCCTCCCTGATACTCGTCAAAAATAGAATCGAGGATGAACAAAGCCGCGCGGCCAACATAAAGTCCGTTTCCAACCGCTCTTCAGTGCAAGAAGCACTGAAGAGCGCTGTGGATATGCTATCCACAGTCAATGCCATGCCACCCCATGGGCTTTTAGTGTTTTACGGCCAATCAGTTCTCAACAAAGCAACCGGCGAGGTGAGTCGCCTTCGCCGGACGTTAACACCTCCTCAACCAGTTCAAGAATTTAAATACGATGTCAGCAAGACATTCTCCACGCACTCACTGCACCAATTACTCATCTCCCAAGAGGGAGGCGTTGGCTACATCGTCATCGATGGGTCAGCGGTTGCCCTTGGAACGCTCTCTGAAAATGGACTAAAAGTCCACCACCATGAGAACGTGGATATTCCAAAAAAGCACGGCAGAGGTGGCCAGTCCGCTCCCAGGTTCCAGCGCATCCGCCTGGAAAAGAGACAATTGCTGGTGAAGAAAGTAATTGCTCTCAGCGAAGATTATTTTCTGAATGAAAATAAGGCGACCGTGCAGGTTCAGGCCCTGGTGGTAGGGGGTCCTGGTCAGCTGAAGGACCAATTGGTTGAGCGTCTCCCTCAGCTCTTGAAGAGTGCTGTAAGATCTGTAATAAACACCTCATACTCCGGCCGTCAAGGTCTGAGGGAGGCCATCAATGGCACACGGGACCTCCGCCAGCACATGCTTTTGGAAAAGTCTAACACTGTCCTCAGTTCCATATTTGAAAAACTCAGGGTCGATGAACCGGACATGGTCTGCTTTGGTGATGAAGTTCGAGCGGCCATGGAGGATGGTGCCGTCAAAGTTGTCGTGCTATGGGATGAGTCCCCTGAACTCGCCTATTTTACAGAAAACTGTCACGAGGGGACTGAGTTAATGGCGATACCCAACACAACAAATAATACCCAAATGCTTATAAGCACGTTTGGGGGGATAGCGGCCTTAAATAAATACCCAAGAGCCGTCCCAAACGAAGAAGAGGCCGAGTGAGGCAAAAAAAAAAATAAAAGAAAAAAAAATAAATAAATAGAAAAAAAAATAAAAAAAAATAAAAAATGTAAAAAATAAAATAAAATAATGTTTATTTTTATTTTTTATAAATAACAGGACTTTTCTTACTAAAACTAGTCGTTCTCAAATAGCCACTTAAAATGTACCAAAATGAACTTCACATAAGAAAGTAAACACCACCATTAACATTTCATTACAATAACAAACAATATCTTCCTTTCACTCCTATGATATACCTTACTTTAATACATATTATACATATCAATGTATAGTCAATAATATCCAAAACTATTACTCTTTATCTTTATTTCACTAAACCTAATGAATATATACAGTGAGCGTAGGTAACAACCTATTAAATATATATAGTGAGCGTAGGTAATACATCTAGCAAACCAAAAGAATTACACAAAAGATAAGTATCTAAACTAAGACAATGTTAACTAATTATCACTGGGACACTAACCTAACCTAACCTAACCTAACCTAACCTAACCTAACCTAACCTAACCTAACCTAACCTAACCTAACCTAACCTAACCTAACCTAACCTAACCTAGCCTAACATAACATAATGTTACGGTCGTCCCCCTATTGTATTTAGTTTCTGTTGTTTCCCGTTTTTCTTTAGAATCGAATTTCAAAGCCCATGGTAAAGACTTTGAAAAAGTTCTTGATTATTTTATATAAGTATGTATACTAGTATTTGTTTCATTATGTAAACTTTGTAGAATGTATTCTTATTTTTTATACAGTTAAGAAAGACTGTAAGAAGCAGTTGTGAAGCATAAAAGGAATTAGAAATTATATGTTGATGAAACAAGAAAGCATTGGAACATTGTTTTGGTTCTGGTGGCTCTCTCTGTAGCTAGGTTGAGGATTGGAGGGTCAACCTTGTGTGGTGCACATTTATCTATTATTTTCTAGGCAATCTTGGATAATTGTGGTGTTAACTAAAGTGCAATATGTTCATTATAGTCTAAAGAATATTATAGCAGTGAGAGAGTATTGTGTTTGGTGGAGGTAACATTATTCTGAGTGAATTGATTTGCGGCCTTTTGAACTGACTATACATCCTCTAGTGCAGTGGTTCTTAACCTTTTTTGAGTCACGGACCCCTTTGGGAATCTGGTGAAAGCTATGGACCTAGAAAAATGCACATAAGCACATAAACGCAACTTTGCATGTAAACATGATAAAACCATATTATGATAGAAACTCTACAGAAAATGATATGAATAACAAGGTGAATTGTCTATGTGTTAGGTCTGATGATGAAAAGATGATAGATGAAAGTGAAGATATGAAGTTGGGGAGATGTGAAAATAACTGTTAAATAATTCAGGTGTGATGAATAATTTAGAAAAGAAACTTCATCATTTAGGAACTGAGAAGAGAAATCAAATCATACAAATTATACATGAGTTTAGGCCTTTGTTTTCTGATGTTCCTTGGAGAACTGAGGTATTACGGCATGATGTTGAGGCTGAGAATACAACACCCATTAAGCAACACCCATATAGAGTGACTCCTAAGATGAGAGAGATAATGAGACAAGAAGTACAGTATATGGTTGATAATGAAATGACTGAAAGAAGTAACAGCCCTTGGAGTTCACTCTGTGTATTGGTGACTAAACCTGATGGTATTTCATATAGATTTTGTACTGATTACAGAAAAGTAAATACAGTAATGTAACCAAAGCTGACTCATATCCTATTCCTAGAGTGGATGATTGTACTGACCAAATAGGAGATGCTAAATTTGTAACTAAGATGGATTTGTTGAAAGGATATTGGGAAGTACCACTGACTGAAAGAGCAAAAGAAATGTCTTCATTTGTGACTATGGAAGATTTATATCAGCATAAAGTGTTACCCTTTGGTATGAAAACAGCGGTAGTACTTTCCAGAGATTAGTTAATCAAGTATTGTATGATGTTAAAGGTTGTTCTGTGTGTATAGATGATATTGTACTGTATTAAAAAACTTGGGAAGAACATTTGTATTTAATTAGAGAAGTATTTAACAAATTGAATCAAGCAAACTTGACTGTAAACCTTGTGAAGAGTGAATTTGCTGTAGAATATCTAGGTTATATTGTTGGTCAGGGAAGTGTCAAACCAATTAATGCTAAGGTGGAAAGTACTGTGAAATTTCTTGCACCTACAAATAGAAGAGAATTATTAAGATTTCTGGGTATGAGTGGATATTATCGTAGGTTTTGTAAAAACTTTTCAACCATTGCTTTACCATTAACCAATCTGTTGCCAAAGAAAGTCAAATTTGTGTGGAGTGTTCATTGTGATGACGCGTTTAAAAAATTGAAACAGATACTTATAAGTGCACCCATACTTTTTACTGTAAATTATGATAAACCGTTTAAATTGTATGTAGATGCTAGTGATTATGGAGCTGGTGGAGTTTTAATGCAAGAGAAAGATGATGTTGAGTATCCTAGGTAGAAGGCAAGTGGTGGAGAGAGAGAGAGAGAGAGAGAGAGAGAGAGAGAGCCTGGAGGCTTCGACCGTATTTCCTCGTGTAAAGGACTGAGGATGAGCTTATGATTGGCGAGGATTATATGGGTGTGGAAGGTGGGATGGGGAGGCGAACGAAGATTTGTAGGAAGACGAGATGAGTGAGGAAAAGGGGAAGAAAAGGAGGAAATATCGACCCCAAGACTGTGTGGCTTACCATGAATTGGGTGTCCATCCTTCAAAGACAGCGTAAGGATGAAGCTATGAAGGATAGATGAAGCCGAAGGAGTCGGATAAAGGGGGAGAAGGCGTGTCCAAGAGAACAGAATTCACTACACAGTTTGGGCCTGGGTCTCACTCGCTGGATGGTGATGGTAAGGTTGTCTTGGGTTGGGTGTAACGTTATTGGAATTTTCTTGCCGACTATCTCTTTGAATTATAGTTTTCTTTAGAGACCAGTAGCTCTGTATATCTCTATCTCTCACGCACGCACACACACACACACACACACACACACACACACACACACACACACACACACACACACACACACACACGCACGCACACACACACACACACACACACACACACACACACACACACACACGACTTAGTTCATTACCTCTCCGTCACATTCTATAATCATGAGATTCTGAATTACTTTTTTTCCCTATTCACAAAAAAAAAACATTCTTTTACCCCCTTCTCTTGTCCTACCTTCCTCCTCCCCTAGTTCCTGATCCCAGTGACAGGAGCCATTTCCTGGTTGGCGAAGGGAAAGAGATGCAGTTAAAAAAAAAATAGATGCCGTGGAGTTTGTGTCAAGGGGAGAAGATTTACGCAAGATAAGGTGTGTTTCCTCTGGTGCTGGAGGATTGGTACAAAGATACGATTAAAGAACATCTAAACACTATACTACACCACATAGAAACTACAATTATATCCCATAACATCACACAACACCACACTACACCCATAACACCACACTTTAACACACAACACCACTTTAGTTTTTATGTTTAAAGTAGCAGCAGACGACATGTTAATGTTAATGAAGAGAAACCAGAAGTTGATATATACCAATCTATTCTCATTTACTCAACGTGTAAGTAAAGACGTTATTTTTGTAACTATTAGTAAGAGATGAATGAGATTATCAAGGTACATTATTTTATGAGGGTGGAAATGACAACAGATTTGCTTACCTTTCATATTCTCTCTCTCTTTCTCTCTCTCTCTCTCTCTCTCTCTCTTTAATCTATACCCCCTTCTCTGCCTTCATCTCTCCATACACAGATACACCAGTACATTCCCTGTAGATAGTATCAGGGCGAAATTCATATCATAACACGAGCCAATACTTCAGTGTAGCTCCCTCCCTCCTTCCTTACCTTCTTTCTTCTCTTCCTCCCTTCCTACCTCCCTCCCTTATTCCTTACCTACTTCTCTTCTCTCTTACCTCCCTCCCTCCCTTCTTACCTCCCTCCCTTCCTCCTTTCTTACCTCCCTCTCTCCCTCCCTCCACCCTTACCTCTCTTCTTACTTCCCTCCCTATTTCTCTCCCTCCCTCCTTACCTCTCTCCCCCCTACCACACACACACACATCAGTACACGATATCACAACAAACTTCAAAACTTCCACCATAAGACTGTAACTTCGAATGCCTGTTTCCTGCCCGTCTGGCTTTCCATGTTTACTTATGCCAGAAGAATTTACATAATCTGTTGCTCGGCTCTGGTTAAGTCATCGTTTGTGTCCGGAAATATTGTGACTCACTCGGCTGAACTTGTCGGAGGAGAGTGACGTAATTTGGTACTTGTGGGCAAATAACTCTCCGTCTGTCTCTGTTTACGTGTCCCCCGTAGATTGTATATGTCTTTTGTAAGTCACTCCATATGTGCGTCCATGCGCGTGCTTCCGTATATTGCATGCGTGTGTCTGCGTTATCGATTTAAACGGTATTTCTCACTCACTCACACTCAATACGCTTTCTCTCTTTCCATTTGTTTTTTTTCTCTCTCTCTCTCTCTCTCTCTCTCCCACTTGACGAGAAGAAGCATAGACTATCAAACTCCGCCAGCAGCATCCACTTACACCTCACTTCTCAATACTTAAGTGGCCACGGGAAGATGCTTACACACTATGTCTCCCATTCTCCCGACTGACTCTGATTATGAAGGAAGAGGAGGAAGGGGGGTAGGAGATAGAGGAGGAGGGTATGAAGTAGAGGAGGTAGGAGGATGTGGAGGAGGAGGATGTGGAAGAGAAGGAGGCGAGGGCGGGGCTATTATCTTCTTTTCCCTTTCTTCATTTCCTCCTCTTCCTTCCCCGTCTTCTCCTCGTTTTTCTCCCTCGTTTCTCCTCATTTCTCACCTTCTTATTCTCTCTATTATCTACACTCTTCCTCCTCCAATCCTTCAATATCCTCTTCTTTCCATTACCCTTTTCCTTCTTTCACTTTCCGCATCCCCCTTCCTTTTTCTTCATCATTCGTTTTTCTCTCCCTCAGTCCTCCTCCTCCTACTTTACCCCCGTTCTCTTCCTCTCTCCTCCCTCCTTCCTGTTCTTTCCACCTGCCCCATCTTCCCTTTGCTCTCCTTTTCCTCTTCAGGTTATCTTATTTGGTCTCTCCTGTACACTTAACTTCACATTCAATCATCAATATAATCGTCCTCATGAATTGTTTTTGTAAATTTTTAATCTAGACGGTGAAAATTTGGTAAAATTCCCCCCAAATTAATACAATATACATTAAATGAACTTGTGTATTGAGTGTATTGAGGTGAATACCATTCCCCCAATGTCCTTTTTCGTCTGTATCACATAACATATTCAGCTCTTTGATCTACGAACACTCGCTCTTTCAAATATTGTAAACAAGAATGACAGATTTATTGGTGATACTCATTATTGCTGACGTGTGCTATAGTGGGAACGTGTTGGAATACTAATTGCAATATTATCAAACGTATGAATGTATTTACATTGATATAACACGTCTATTGACACTGATGTACTACATGTTATATACAAATGAAAGTATAACAGTTAAGGCGCATGATCAACTTCAAATCACACACACACACACACACACACACACAAAATTACAAAGGAAATCCCCCTTCACCCCCGCCTCACACGAAGAGGAAAAATGAAAAATTATCGAAGCCTTGAGATATCTTACGTCCACCAGTCCTCTCGGTGAATCTTGCAGTCAACAAGTCCATCTCATCTGCATCAAATCTCTGGGGAGGTCATATATCCAACCATCCCTTCTCCGGGAGATTCTTGACACCGGACACGCCGCCCCGAGGACATGTGACAAATAGGATATCATTAGAGAGGGCGACACGAGTGCTGTGGCAGTCGGACACATTTACCCTAAGTTATGTTCCACGAACCAGCGACCCCGGCAGGAGACGCTGAGAGGACCTGAGATTGTTTTCTGACTATAAATCTCCCGACAGACGACTGGAGGTCAAAACTTTTGGAGCTTCTAAACTTGAAAAAAAACTGGAGGTAATCTTGTGGCCGAAGTGAGGACTGGGTGAAGATGTTTTTTTTTAGTTTAACAAATTTATTGGCAGAGCTTGTAGTACAGTTTGGCTATTATGAGTAATTCAGTCAGGTCTTGACACTGAGGGTGGTATCACATCTCACTGCCACGCAGGACGGACGTTCATACATAAAGAAATACATCATATTCATTAACAGCTATATACACTATCGTGGTCCTAAATGCTATCTGGCCGCTGGAGGAGGCCCTAAAGATGCCCTGGGCCTGTAATATGACCTTAAAGACTCCCAATATTAATATCACGGCCCATAAGAGCCCCTGATCCTGTCTCATGACTCACACACTCCCCCATACTGTAAATTCTTCATCCACAGCTAAAAAAAAAGTCAGAAAAAACACATTGGTTGC
>NW_024711996.1:0-37335 GCF_018991925.1 Homarus americanus | reverse complement strand
CTACACTTCCTCTTGCTGACGTGCACTTAACTACTGGGCATTGATATATTATATGTATGATGAAATATTCAGAATGTATGGGTTTATCACTGAGTATTGGGTAGGTCATCGTGATAATAAAGACACAACAAGCAGCTAAAATTAAATTTATCCACCATACGAAAAAAAATAATGTACTCGGTCAAGGTAAGGAGAGGTAGCCTGTCATTACTAGTAGACCATGTTCGATCCCAGCCAACTAAGGATTATCATGACATCCGTGGTCAGTTGACGGGGTAAAAAGATTCCGTTCATGTAACCTTAGCCCAAACCTCACGCTGCTGACCTACCACGGAGGAGGAGGGGGCTCCATGAGGGACAACAACTGGTTAGAGCAAAGGTTGTATTCCTGACTTTTCGACTTAATAAAGTTTTCTTTGGAACGAACAAGCCAATAGTATGGTACAGAACTATACAGCATAGAAAAGTGTGAATCACCCGTTCAGACGCATCCGATTGATCGTTAACTGTCTCCATTTCTAACCACTCGCGTGTGGCTACTCTTGCCACCAACTTGACTAGCTTATGAAACCCATTATATTGTTGATGGAACCTCCATACCAGATGGGCGTTCTAGCGCTCTCCTCATTTGCATATTCATTCTTTTTGTGTGTGAGTGTTTTTGTTTCATTCCAATCTGGCAGGTATCCATATTCATCTACATTCATCACGGCCGTCAGAGATAAGAAGTTGACTGTTGTATATGAAAATTCTACATCGTCAGTCTTGTTTTTCCCATTGTGTTTTTCCTCAGCTTACCTTTTGTCACAACATGACACAGTAAACATCAACATAACTCTTAGACCCGCCATGTCCGCTTCCTCTCAATGCTGTTTGTACACTCCAGTGTTGATGACGAAAAAATAATTTTAGATTCATTTGCATTTCTTTCGCCGGGTACAGGTAATGTTCCCTTAGACTGTGGATGTCTACAAAGTTTTACTCTCGGAATTTCACCAAAACGATACTTTTGCAATTTATCACAAATATAACTACAATGTCGAATAATCAAATGCAACTGGTTTCTCACCCCTTATTTATCTTATTGTAACATACGAGCTTTTGTCATGACCTAACATTGACTACCTGTAAAATATATTCATCATTGTAATTGCTGCATCACTAAATCTATTATATTATCCTGGCTTATAACTCTATACTAACAAAATATTTTTCGTTCTTCAACTGTGTTGATATTCATATTTGTTTTTGGCAAATTTTGTACATTAGGATTCATGCATTGTACTGTATGGCGGGTCTGTGCTACTAAGCCGGTAAACTTATTGATATAAAATGTACACGAGAGTTTGTGACTCAGGCAAAGGACTCTAATGTAGGTATTGCATGAAGCTGGCCAGTAAGTGTGACATATAGTCGTTTTTCCTACAAAAGTTAATGTTACGATACTCTTTTCTTTATATCCACAAAACACACATGCAACATGATAACTGTTGCCCGTGGACCAGGATGGTCGGCCGTGTGGCAACTCAGTAGAGAATTTGTTTATAATGTAAAGGTTGCTGCAACACAAAAACAGCACCTGAGCTAGCGAGACATACTGTATAACCCAAGGTCTATGAATAGTTTCGGAAGCCCAGACAACTAGCCTACCTACCGCTATCAAGCTCTAAGCTAATGCTGATAGACAGGTAAATTCCATTTTTTTCCAGTGTTTCTACATCAGTCTCAAACCCTGGGCGGTTGCTTGTGGTGGCGAGCCTGCTGACCACATCAAAGGTTACCGTAAACATATATACATGCGCCTACAAGAACACACTAACACGTTCATGCACAAACAATTTAATTCTATTTTCGTCATACAATTTGGAAAAATATTTGTGGACCAGCGTGTCTGACCTAGCGTTTACTGGCTTCAGAAACTATGAGAGGCAGTGCTTGTCGATCAGTCTGGTGTAGTTAAAACAAAGAGTTGTTTTAGACGTAGTTTATGATGTTATCACCTTGCGTGTTGAGGGAAGAGAGACATTCCTGTTGTAGCGTTACGTCCGGGGGCATGACTTGCTGTCTGGTTAATGTATACCAGAGTGATACCCCTCGTGACACTCCGGGGTACATGTTACTTATTTACTATTTGCTGACGTGGGCGCCAGGTGGGTATGTAGGTGAGGATCACTAACTGATACACCCTCAGCGAGTCTCCAGCAGTATTTTCGAGATACAACCTAATGTTTCCGTATTTTATTGATGATGAAAGTAATTGGATTCCTACTAAATATAACAATGTTTTGTGCTTGAACAACCTTAAACACCCAATATAAATTATTTTTTGAGTGCTCCTGTGTGATTTGCGTCGCCCAAGAATCCAAATATATTACATCTCGTGCTTGTAGGCAGTGAACCACCGAGAGCTAGAAAGTACTGTCTGAGCAAATCACAGCGTTGGGAATTAAACATTAACCAGGAAAGTCTTACAATGAGGGGGAGATAAAGCAGGATGGGAGGTACAGCTGGGAGGTGTGTCAATGATTGGCAGGGAAGTAAAGGGTTACATTATAACATTTTGGGTGTAGGAAATCTTGGAAAGGAATTTGGTGTGTCGGATAGTTTTTCTTACTCAGATTTAATTAATACTAAACTCGACAGTACATATAACGATAAATAACAGAGGAATGGCTGAAGAAAAGCTTTATGAATATTAAAAGCAAACGAAATTTCGAGTTCAGTGAATGTCGACTGTAGTTACAATCTTGATTTTATTACAAAGGTGTAGAAAGAGGGAAGCACCAGGAGGCGAGGGACATATAAATGGAAAGAAAGGTTTATTAACATTTGTAAAGAAAACAAGATGGTAATTTCAAATTCATGGTTTCAACATCACCCAAGGTTTTTTACGTGAATGTTACGCCAAGCTAATGATGATGTTATGGTCAGGAATAAAAGGAATATATATTGTTTATAAAATCAACAATTAGTTGACCCAAACTAAGACCCACAAAAAACGGAAGACCCACCTAAAGGAAACGAGAAGACCCACCTAAAGGAAAACGTTATTGGGTTAAGAAGAACAAAACTTAAAATGGCAAGAAAAAAAAAGGTAAATTAAATTATGTGAGAAACAGAGGTAGTAATAAGGGCATAAAACACACACACACACACACACACACACATACATGTTCAATGCACCAGACAATGAAATTAAACAAGTGTATCGTGTCACTTTGGGCGCTGTGTGACCACACCAGGCTCCCCCCCGTCCTTCCGTGTGTTGTATCCACCTCACCCATCGACTACTGTAATGTGTCTTATTCTTCAGACCACTGTAATGTTACTGTGTACCCCAGACCACTGTAATGTTACTGTTAACCCTAGACCACTGTAATGTTACTGTGTACCCAGACCACTGTAATGTTACTGTGTACCCCAGACCACTGTAATGTTACACCCAAAGCACTGTAATGTTACTGTGTACCCCAGACCACTGTAATGTTACTGTGTACCCCAGACCACTGTAATGTTAATGTACCTGACCACAGTAATGTTCTGTGCAACCACTGTAATGCTTAAATTGGACCACTGTAATGTTACTGTAAAACCCTGGCCACTGTAATGTTACTGTGTACCCCAGACCACTGTAATGTTACTGTAAACCCCAGACCACTGTAATGTTAATTGTGTGCCCCAGACCACTGTATATTGCACCCAGACCACTGTAATGTTACTGTGTACCCAGACCACTGTAATGTTACTGTGTACCCCAGACCACTGTAATGTTACTGTGTACGCTCGAGATCAATATACAGTGTGTGTTTAAGGAGAGAGAGAGAGAGATCCTTAACACTGGTGCAAATTCAGTTATCCATTGTATCGTTGAGCGGAATGAGCCAAAATTTCAGCTGTAATGTAGCAGATATACTTCAACACTGTCTCTGTATGCCTGACTAAATTTACAAGGTGATACCTGAGCATTTCCTGGTGTGCACTCAGAGAACAGGTGTTGCCTTGTGTTTTACATTATCGTCCAATAGCCATTCATAGTTTATGGTTCGTTTGCTGCACGACAGAATATTCGCTCTAATTAATTGGGTACCTGACAATAATTGTTTAATCGGAAATTGTTTTGTTGCCCCACTGTCTCCTGGCCAGGTAAGTTGAGGCCGCCCCTAGTGTCACCTCACCTGATGGTTGTTGTTTAGGCTGAGAATGAAACTACCTGTTTCATCACACCTGCCTCACATTTTTACCTGTGCAAAAAAAGTTCTTCGAGGTCAACATTTGTTCCAGCTGGCGCCTCATAAACTGTCTGTCAGGAACATTTTCCTGGACAAGGTTCACTGGCGTCCTTGTTGAAGGTGAAGGTGAAGCTGGAGGTGACAGTGAAGTATAGAGTGTAAGTGAAGATAGTAGTTTAGAAGGTGACGATAAAGCAAAGAAGACTGAGGAGTTACAAGTGATGGTGAAAATTAAAGAATAAAGTGAAGTTGAAGGCATTAGTTTAGATGGAGATGGCGGTGATATCTAAAATGTTCAAGGAGGTTAAATCAGTGAAAGTGAAATATAATGTGAAGGTGAGGGTGTTAGTATAGGTGAAGTGGCCAAGGGAGATATATAAAGGAACGTAATGATGGCGAAGATGGAGGTGAAAGTGAAAATTAGATTGTTCGTTATATGCTGTAAGTGGTGGTGTCTAAGATGTTGTCAGGTTATTCTATTGAGCTTCCCTCATCCAGCTCTCGTCTGCCCTGTAACACACCAAGAATAAATAATTTAGCTCTTCTGCTCTCGATTTGTGCTGCAGTCATACGTAGAGATAGAAATGTGTATATAACAGATGCCCTTCAATGCACCTTCTCCATGGACTAGTGCCAAGGAATACACTTGGCTATGGTAACACTCATAAGACACAGATGACACGTTAACAGGACCACAATCAATATAATTAAGAATAACTAGCAACAAGTATGAAAACATATAGTGGTCATACAGTGTTAACTCCTAATCCATTATTTCTCCCATTGGACTATATTGACGCTTGTGTTTTAATTGACTGAAAATGTCTATATTATATGATTTTACATACAACACACTATTATAAAAAACCTACAAGTTAAGGGTCTGTAACGTATGGTAAGTATATATATCGTCACTAACTCTTGTCTGGTTGGTAGTGAGATGTATGACTAAGATAGGAAACTCAATTATAATTTACCTCATATATGTGTCTTTCTTCTATTGGATCATCATTATCTGTTAGGATCGACTTGGAAAAAAAATCATGATTAATAGTAATGGTTTTGTGATGAAAGTGCAGGAGGTACAGAGGTAAGAGTAGTAATAATATATTTGTTTATTGACATTTGTGACGTGATTGGTGGCTGACTGTCTAGTATATTGACCTGGACAACACATGAGGTCATTAGAGGAATAACGTATGGCTTTTAGACAGAGAAACATAAAAGGAGAGAGTGTGAGAGAGAACGAGAGACCACTAAGACACCTTTTGGTTAATTTTCTCCTCACCTTCCGGGTTCTTGTCTTTATTTTCGTCAATTCTCTCAAAAAATTTTCCTATTCCACATCCTTCCTGGTGCTGTACCATCCATCCACCTGAGGAACTTAGGTTAGATGAGGTGAGGTTAAGTTAGATGAGGTGAGGTTAAGTTAGATGAGGTGAGGTTAAGTTAGATGAGGTGAGGTTAGGTTAGATGAGGTTAGTTAAGGAGGTGAGGTTAAGGAGGTGAGGTGAGGTTAAGTTAGATGAGGTTAGGTTAGATGAAGTTAGGTGAGGTAAGTGAGGTGAGGTGAGGTTAAGTAGATGAGGGTTAGGTTAGATGAAGTGAAGTTAGGTTAGTTAAGTTAGGTAGGTGTTGATAGGTTGGTATATACTATATGATTGAGGTGGAGTTTGCATAACAAATTAGTAACAAGGAGGGTCACTATATAATCTTCCTTGGGATAGAAGAGGCAAGAAATAAGAGAACAAGTCTTGTCATAAACACAACTATACACAAGAAAATATAATCTCGTGGTCATCATGTCTAATATATTCAACATAATGTGATTTAAAAGTTAAAATTACTCTGTCATCAGCTCGGATATGAAGGAAAATAATGCACCACAAGTCGTTGAAAGAATGTAGATCAGCATCAGTTGTCAGTGATGAACGTTGATAAAATGAGCTACACATTTTACAGGTAGACACTGACTGGTATAACAAAAACCCACTGACTTATATTACGGTAGACACTGATTAATATGACCAGAGACACGAGCATAAACCATGGTCCCTTGCTAGACTCCTCATTCACTACCCACACCAGTCAAGATATAAAGCTGTGCATAATAAATCCATCCTCACGAATCAGAAAAAAACATCCACCATCTCCAGAAATGACAAGTCAGTTCAACTTTTTTTATTATTGGTTAATAAAGTCTTTTAATAACTGCATTCAACTTCCTATTTCATTTTCTCTTCTGTCACGATTGGGATAACGTGATTTATTTATTTTTAATCGGTTGTTTGAATATTAATTCTCGATGTGCTGTACTGGTGTTCGTTTGTCTGTACATTGTTGTTTTTGTTCTATAGTTTACACGCATGCTCGTTATGCGATAACCGAAACGTTTGTCAATCGGGAAAAATGTGTCAAAATGTGCATCTTTGTCCCAGCCTTGGTGTTACTATGGAGTATTATGTGTGTGTGTAAATTCCTCCTATAAGGAAGTCTTTACTTGTAGTCGAGTGGTAGTAAAGTCTTTGTTCCCTCCACCGCAGATGTCCTCGAAGTCCTTGTTGAAGTATTTGGTTCCACACTCGTCTACTTCCCCTGTTAACTGAAGGGGTGAAGTATAGTCTATTATACATTAGTTCAATTTATTTTTCTATATTATATACAAGTTTGCCGTGACAAAGACCTTGCCTACTGGGTGTGGTCAGACAGTCAGACCCACATGATGTATCCTATGTAATTAATCATAGAAGACCTGGGATACTGGTCAGGAGATTTAAGACGTAATATCAGCAGACCACCTACGCAGTATCACACTACGATTAGTGATGCAAAAATGTCCTATAATATTAGTGTCCTATACTTAGGTATACTATGCTAATAGCTAAATTAAAATAACAATCTGTGATGGCGACCATGCTGTGTGTGTGTGTGTGTGTGTGTGTGTGTGTGTGTGTGTGTGTGTGTGTGTGTGTGTGTGTGTGTGTGTGTGTGTGTGTGTGTGTGTGTGTGTGTGTGTGTGTGTGTGTGTGTGTGTGTGTGTGTGTGTGTGTGTGTGTGTGTGTGTGTGTGTGTGTGTGTGTGTGTGTGTGTGTGTGTGTGTGTGTGTGTGTGTGTGTGTGTGTGTGTGTGTGTGTGTGTGTGTGTGTGTGTGTGTGTGTGTGTGTGTGTGTGTGTGTGTGTGTGTGTGTGTGTGTGTGTGTGTGTGTGTGTGTGTGTGTGTGTGTGTGTGTGTGTGTGTGTGTGTGTGTGTGTGTGTGTGTGTGTGAGAAAAAAAATCAGAAAATCTCGAGTAAGATAGAGGGTGCAGCGCCAGAGCCACTCGGGTGAAGCTCAACAAGTGCCACCTGATTGTTGGAGTGAGAGAAGTCAGTCACAGTCTTCCCTCGTTTAGCCAAGAGTTTCGGTGTCATTTTTGAGGTTTGTTTTTAGTTGAGTTACACGTCCTTCTACCCAAAGAGCAGAGAACAATTGGTAGCATAGATGAGATGTGTATCCGACCACAGTTGTGCCCCTCCCCCACGGAGAAGGAAACAGTAAGGCCAAGAAAAACATAAGGATCACTGAATGAAGACATTAATGGCCATCATCAAGGAACTGACAATAGAACAAGTGGTCTACGTATGAGTCAACCAACAGCCTGAATAGCTTGCCGCACTAATGAAAAACCACACTGATTAATTATCTGCCAATTTTGCATAGAAGAAATAGCGAGGATCACACCTCAGCGGACCGAGATACAGCAACTCAGAGGATTTGGCTGCCGTCGGACATTGAACGATATTTTCATTTATTTTTTTCCAACTTCCATTGACCAACGCTAGACTATATTATTACGTATGAGGTGCACCTTGAAAGACTTACAACAGAAGGTACTGAGTATATCCTATCAAGAGACACTGGATTTATATTTTCATCAAGTTACGTGCAGTGTTGTGTACGATTCCCTCTCATGGAGTGCTATTGACTGTTCTACTTACGAAACACAACTAATGACAGTAACAATTTCTGCTATTACAATATGTTTTTATATATCCTTATATGAGTATAATACATAATATCCTCAGTAAGGACACAATAGTCTACAGTTTTGTTGTGTAACTTTATTCTGTGATATAACTCTCACTTGCTTAAATAAGGAACTTGACGATTCCTTTCCTTAAAATCACATCGTACTGAACTATGTTAATCATAAATTCGCGTGTCAATGACTGTTATAGTTGTATTCGTTGAGAACTATGATTTTTTTTCATATTAAAATAAAATTATCGATACTTACTAATAGATGACTGTTGCAATATTTTCCTGAGGGAATCTATTTTACGGCGTCCTGGGAGCCACTGTAATTCTCCCATACAATTACTTTTTCTAGCCGACTGTTACTCCCTCTAGGTTCTCTACATGACCAAGACTCAAGATAAACCTGTTACATCTAGTTTATCTTTCCTCCGTTTTCCTCGTCGTCTTGTCCCAACTTTTCTCACACTCGCTGTCGACGTGATCTTTCTGCCCATCCGTGACCTGTTCTGAGCTCGGCTCATATTAGCCTTGCCTTCCTATTCTCCGCCTCTGCTCGTGCTCCCACCTCCTCCCTCTTTCATGTAGTCAGGGAGAGTCAACACTCCACGCCAGATGGTACAACACAAACACCTGAGGAGAAAGTTCACTTACAGGGCGAGGGATGAGTGTATTTTAGCGGATTCTAAACTCCACTTAAACCCCGGTGGCTGGAGGATAGGTACACTTTGAGGTTGGTGCTGTAGTAAGTTTACCAATAGAATGTATAAGCTCCACTGAAATTAAGGTGTAAAGATAAGTATTATAGTGTGTTATAATGTCTTAGTTCAGTTACGGGCTCGTGGAAACGGAGCAAGAAAGAGAAAAAGAGACACACGGAAGCTGGACAGATAATTATTCATCTCCTCATTCACATGTTTAGTTTCGTCGTGTAGATTTTTTTCATTTAAGAAATTGGCGAAACATAATTGAGGAAAGATTTATTGAGGTTTCTTTAAAATGGAAGAGTTGAAGTAAATGTGTTTAAGATAAAGTTCTGTTGTCATGCAGGAAATGGATACAATAATATACAGTATTTGTTTACACTTCTGCCAATCTTGATTTGGCATATAGTTCCACCCACTCTCATCTGTTTGTTTATAAGAAAAGATAATATTGTTAATAACCCAAGAGAGGATTGGGATCTTGTATACATTCAGAATATTTTACATTATGTGTATGTTCGCTCGCGTGCATTTTTATGTTGCTTATGTACACTATTCCACAGTTGTGAAGATATAGTAGAAAGATGAAATTTGGTAGGTGATAGTCGTAACCATATTCTGTCCCAAAGATCGAGCGAAGCCGCGTAGCCCCCTTGTGCTATATATAAAGCTAAATACCAATGAAATATAGAGGAGTCCAACAAACAATATTTACCGTAAAAGTCTGCCACGGTTATGACTTTTTTCACCGAGGTGTTCGCGGATGGTGTGTGTGTTCGTGTTTGACTTGTGTTTAAATTGGCTCAGTCATTTGGGTGATACGAGTCATTGCCCTCATAAAATATCTCCTGTAATGATGGAAGTGATTTATACATTACTCGTTGCTGTATCTGATAAACCAGTTAAGAATAGTTCTACAATGCTCCCGAGTCAGTTTTACACTGTACCGTCTGTTTCAAGGTCGCTGGTATCCAGGGCAACCTAAGTCGACCTTTGAACAGATACCGGACTTCATCTGTACTTACACGTTGAACACAAAAATTAATCATTAAGTAACTGACTGTTAGAGGTTATTGAGCAACAGGTGTGTGTCTGTTGTACTTCCAGTAAGTAGTCAAATTTTATAGCGTATTAACAAGAATTCCTTCTCTGAATTAGCTTTTTTTTTTAGGACTGCAGCGAATACATAACAGACTCCATGAAGAGGCACTTGTCTGAAGGTTATTTGGCAGAGACCGATTTTTTTGCTTATAAATTATACATAGTTCCTGAACCAAAACGTTGTTACTGGAGAGGACCCCCACACACACACCCACACACACCCACACACACACACAAACATCATTCGTAAAGATGTGTATGTTGTTCAGTATTTTACCTGCTAGGTCTCTCCTCTAGTTTCAAAACTTTATAAATTAAGACAACTTTGCTTTTTATCGTTCAGTCGTGAAGGTGTGTTTGTGTCGCCTGCCTATCTTATGTAAATTTGACTTGTCTTTTCTTGTGTTTCTCTATCTCATAAAATGCAATCATACATAATAATAATAATAATAATACTGTAATAATAATGGTTTGCCCTCGTGTAACGAGACGAGGATGGCCGGCCAAAGCCACCTAGGCGTGAATGTGTTTATGCAGAAGCTGTCGCCAACACAGCAACCACACCTTAAGTTAACAGGACAACACACACACATATATATGAAATCTTGTTACTTTTTTCTCCAAAATATTTTTTACATTCTCAACCAACTATTACAGTCTACTTTTTCCTCTTTTTCCTTCCATCCTGCCATTCTCTACGAGAATGGCACAATATATATAATATGATGGCATTGCACGGAGGTTAGGTTAGGTTTTGTCGTGCCTTTTTATGTGATTTTTCTTGACTTTTTTTCCTGGATTCGCTGCCTACCAAAATACACCTGTGCACCGGTGAACTCAAGCATAAACAACACTAATATAAAACAACTATAACATTAAGCTGCAAAAGTAGTTAAACATACTACATTTTTGGGACACAATTTTATGTATCCAGTACCTGTTTTGCTCACAAATAATTATATGAAATATTTTATATACAATCCACCATGACATGTAGCCATCCCGACACCAACGCCACCACCATACGGAAGGGTAACGAGCGCTTCCCAAACCAATGTAGGGAAATGCTTGTTAAATACACAAACCCAATATCTATGCACAACACAATGCATTACTGTGCATTACGCTATGCACATAACACCACATATCCTCCTGATTCTCTCCTCCTCCTCTTCTGCAAGTCTTCTTGCCCTCTTCTTCCTCGCACGTCCACCTGATCTCCTCCTTCTGCTTGTCCTTCTGACCTTCGTGATTGTACACAAGAGTCCGTCCCACTGGTTGTGGACCAAGTTTCACCACTGGATGCGGGCCGAGTGTCATCACTGGATGCGGGCAGTGTCACCACTGGATGTGGGCCGAGGTCACCACTGGATGTGGGCCGAGGTCACCACTGGATGTGGGCAGGTCACCACTGATGTGGGCCGAGGTCACCACTGGTTAACTTCACCTGTATCCTACAGAGACAAATGTGACAAGATTAGATACGGAAAATTAAATAGATTATCAGTTTAGCCAGAAATTTTCATAATGACTTTACTTGACTGCATGTGTGTTGTGTGTGTTTGTGAAGAGAGTGTTGGTTAGGTTTAGGTTTGATTAAGTTAAGGTTTGATTAGGTTGTTGATTAGTGTTAAGGTTTGATTAGGTTAGTTGGGTTGCGTAGGGTTAGGTATGGTTAGGTTAGGCTACCTTTAGGTAGCTAATCTTAAAGGGAGATATCTTTGAGGTACTGGGGAGGGGAGAGACGAACGATGAGTAACTTTAGAAGATATGAACGAGGAAACGATGGATAAAATGAGAGAAGGACAGACAAGATAAACACAGGAAGGTGACGTTAGCTACATGTGAAGAATGAGAAACGTCGAGAAGAGGAAAATATAGAAGACACGGAGAGGTTATCAGTCCTAATATGGGGAAAGGAAAAAGGTGAGGAAAGATGCAAGAAAGAGCAGGGCCTGTGAGAGTGAGAGAAAGTGGAGACATTGAAGGAATTGAAATAGTAGTGAAGGTAGGAAGGAGCAAGAGCTTTGCAAAGGAGGAGAGAAGGGTAGGAAGTGAGGGGGGGAGTAGAGACTGAGGAAAGACAGGGATAGTTAGTTTAGTTCTCCTTCCACTCTTCTCCTACAGTAGACTCTCCCCACCTCATATCCTCCACCCTCCTTCTCCTCCTCCTACGATACTCCTCCTCCTTCTCTACCTCACCTCTCTTCCTTCTCAGCTCTTCACTTCTAGCGACTGTCTCTTAGTTTTACGATAAAAGTTTTTTACTCTCAAACGTTGACAAGAAAAAAACTAGTGCTATTTCATTAAAGTTTCCGGGCGCTGTGTGTGTGAGTAACGGGAATGTGGAACAGACAGTCATGAGAGGCGGAGGAAGGAGGAAAAGGAAGGGCAAGGGAAGAAATGTAAACAGAAAGTGGAGGAGAAAGTATTATGGATGTGGGAGATGGGTAAGGTGAGATAGAGGTTTGGTTGTGAAGAGTGGGAGGGTGAGAAGGTGGGAGGAGCATAGAAGGAGAACAGAAGATTGGGAGGGTGGAAGAGGATGGTGGCAGGGTGTAGTATGAGGTTGAGTTTGTGGGAGATGATTGAAATCCATAGGGTGAGGTAGAAAGGAGGAATGAGAGTAATGACATATAAAGATGCATGATTCGGTCTTCTCCAGAAAAAGTTTGTTAGTGGCTAAAAATAAGGATATCTGAAATCGTGTCGTTATTCTGATTTATTTCAACCAGTCGCACTATAGTATTACCCATAAAAGAGAATTTATCATCCCTCTGGTACAAGAAAGTAGCCACCACCACCCTCTCACATCACCTGCCTCTGGTACAAGAAAGTAGCCACCACCTCTCACATCACCTGCCTCTGGTACAAGTAACACCACCTCTCTCATCACCTGCCTCTGGTACAAGAAAGTAGCCACCACTCCTCACATCACCTGCCTCTGGTACAAGTAGCCACCACCACCTCCCTCCACATCACCTGCCTTTGGTACAAGAAAGTACCACCAGCTCCTCACATCACCTGCCTCTGGTAAAGAAATAGCCACCACCACCTCCCTCACATCACCTGCCACTGGTACAAAAGTAGCCACCACCACCTCCCTCCATCACCTGCCTCTGGTACAAGTAGCCACCACCACCTCCATCACCTGCCGCTGGTACAAGTAGCCACCACCACCTCCCTCACATCACCTGCCTCTAGTACAAGAAAGTAGCCACCACCACCTCCCTCACATCACCTGCCTCTGGTACAAAGTAGCCACCACCCCCTCCCTCACATCACGCCTCTGGTACAAGAAAGTAGCCACCACCACCTCCCACATCACCTGCCTCTGGTACAAAGTAGCCACCACTCCCTCACATCACCTGCCTCTGTACAAGAAAGTAGCCACCACCACCTCCCTCACATCACCTGCCTCTGGTACAAGTAGCCACCACCACCTCCCTCACATCACCTGCCTCTCTTACAAGGTAGCCACCACCACCTCCCTCACATCACCTGCCTCTGGTACAAGTAGCCACCACCACCTCCTCTGGTACAAGTAGCCACCACCATCTCCCCTCACATCACCTGCCTCTGGTACAAGTAGCCACCACCACAACCACCACCTCCCTCCCACATCACCTGCCTCTGGTACAAGTGGCCACCACCCTCCTCACATCACCTGCCTCTGGTACAGAAAGTGGCCACCACCTCCCTCCCACATCACCTGCCTCTGGTACAAGTAGCCACCACCACCTCCCCACATCACCTGCCTCTGGTACAAGTAGCCACCACCACCTCCCTCCTTCACCCTCTGGTACAAGGTAGCCACCACCACCTCCCTCACATCACCTGCCTTTGGTACAAGAAAGTAGCCACCACCACCTCCCTCACATCACCTGCCTCTGGTACAAAAGTAGCCACCACCCACCTGCCTCTGGTACAAAGTAGCCACCACCACCTCCCTCACATCACCTGCCTCTGGTGCAGAAAGTAACCACCACCACCTCCCCTCCACACCTGCCTCTGGTACAAAAAGTGGCCACCACCACCTACCTCCTGACCTGCCTCTGGGTAAAGTAGCCACCACCACCTCTCCATCACCTGCCTGGTACAAGTAGCCACCACCACCTCCCTCACATCACCTGCCTCTGGTACAGAAAGTAGCCACCACCACCTCCCTCACATCACCTGCCTCTGGTACAAGAAAGTAACCACCACGTCCTCTGGTACAAGAAAGTGGCCACCACCACCTCCCTCACATCACCTGCCTCTCTGGTACAAGAAAGTGGCCCACCACCTCCCTCACATCACCTGCCTCTGGTACAAGAAGGCCACCACCACCTCCTCACATCACCTGCCTCTGGTACAAGAAAGTAGCCACCTCCCTCACACCACCTGCCTCTGGTACAAAAAGTAGCCACCACCACCTCCTCACATCACCTGCCTCTGGTACAACAAAGTGGCCACCACCACCTCCCTCACATTACCTGCCTCTGGTATAAAAGTAGCCACCACCACCTCTCTCACATCACCTGCCTCTGGTACAGTAACCACCACCACCTCCTCCATCACCTGCCTCTGGTACAAGTGGCCACCACAACCCCTCCCACATGACCTGCCTCTGGTACAAGAAAGTAGCCACCACCACCTCTCTCCACATCACCTGCCTGGTACAGAAAGTAGCCACCACCACCTCCCTCACATCACCTGCCTCTGGTAAGAAAGTAGCCACCACCACCTCCTCACATGACGTGCCTCTGGTACAAAGAAGTGGCCACCACCACCTCCCTCACATCACCCGCCTCTGGTACAAGAAAGTAGCCACCACACTCCCTCCACATCACCTGCCTCTGGTACAAAAGTAGCCACCACCACCTCCCTCCACATCACCTGCCTCTGGTACAAAGTAGCCACTACCACCTCCTCCCATCACCTGCCTCTGGTACAACAAAGTGGCCACCACCACCTCCCCTCACATTACCTGCCTCTGGTATAAGAAAGTGGCCACCACCACCTCCCCCACATCACCTGCCTCTGGTACAAGAAAGTAGCCAACACCACCTCCCTCACATCACCTGCCTCTGGTACAAGAAAGTAGCCACCACCACCTCCTCCACATTACCTGCCTCTGGTACAAGTAGCCACCACCACCTCCGTCACATCACCTGCCTCTGGTACAAAGTAGCCACCACCACCTCCCTTACATCACCTGCCTCTGGTACAAGAAAGTAGCCACCACCACCTCCCTCCCATCACCTGCCTCTGGTACAACAAAGTGGCCACCACCACCTCCCTCACATTACCTGCCTCTGGTATAAGAAAGTGGCCACCACCACCTCCCCTCCATCACACCTCAGCCTCTGGTACAAGAAAGTAGCCACCACCACCTCCCTCACATCACCTGCCTCTGGTACACCAAAGTGGCCCACCACCTCCACATGACCTGCCTCTGGTACATAGAAAGTGGCCACCACTACCTCCTCACATGACCTGCCTCCCTGCCTCTGGTACAAGAAAGTGGCCACCACCACCTCCCCTCACAGCCTGCCTATGGTACAAGAAAGTGGCCACCACTACCTCCCTCACATGACCTGCCTCGCCTTCGTCTAAGCATAAAGTGATCTACTACTCCTGAATATTTGATTATTATATTACAGTATCCTTAATGTAACAAGGGCAGTCATTTAGTAGAAGGAGGAGTAAGCATTTTGGTGTCAGCATAACATAAACACTTCATTTATTGACACTACTGGACTTAACAACCCCAGATCCTGCTCACCTAAGCACCTGAAGGGAGTTAACAGAGACAACAAGTAGCTTGATCTTGGCTTGGTTATAAAGTGGGATTTCAAGATTAATCCTCCATTTATATATGACCATCAGAATCAAGGTTACATTCAAGTGCATCCCCATTGGGAACTCTCCTACTAGCCCAACAAACAACAGCTGTCTTAAAAGTTCTTACTAATGGTTCTACTAGAGATAACTCACCGAGGTTTATCTTACAATAATAAAATATGATACTGAGCCTTTTGATGTCATATAGCAAACCTTATATCTCGGCCTATAAGACTGAATTTCGTATATCTCGGCCTATAAGACGGAATTTCCGTATATCTCGGCCTATAAGACGGAATTTCCGTATATCTCGGCCAATAAGACGGAATTTGAACCTTAAAAAATCAGCCCAAAGTTAAGGGTTCGTCTTAATCACCAGGTATAAAATTCTTACCTCTTAAATATTGTGGTTTAGCATGTCAAGTGGTGATGGAAAGATAAGTAAACCACTCACAAGGTCCTACCACTAATTATTTTATACTGAAACTTAAGTTTGGGAAGCTGGATTAAAATTAAGATAACGGTATATTAAAATAATAGAAAGGTATTATAAACCTGTCTAACATAACGTAAAAGAACAATATACCCCGGTAATAAACACAGCTGCTATCATCACCCCCCCATTTGCCAGTGATGAGACAAGAAAGGGAAAGTGACCTTGACTGTGACCGCCTGTGGCTATTTTTAGCCGTCTTGTGTTCGAGGTGGTCATAATACTGTAATGAGACGAATCTCACAAGAAGAAGATTACATAAGGGTAGAATATTGATAGTATAAGAGTATAAAAGAGAGGAAGATATGGTAGCGTGGCCGTGATAGTTATTTACACTGTCAGTACACTTATCGTATCTTATACGTCAACACACATCTGTTACGTCTTAAGGGCGACTTCTCAAACACCGCTAGTTACAACTCTTTATTAATTACGAACATGACATGGACACATTAATAACACCTTCTATCGAAGTTACTAGGACATTATGTTTACGTTACTAGGACATCATATTACGTTACTAGACACTCTGATTCGGACACGAACATGAAATGTATACACTTCCGGTAAGTAACTCATCCCGTGGAAAGCTCTGACAAACACTCACCGTGACCTAGGCTAGCAGGTAGTCCTGGGTTGTCTCTATGGGAGACTGCTTAGCTGGGCGCAGGTCTCGGTCCTGACCAGAGGCAGGCGGGCTTGCCTCCGCCTGACTTCTCTCGAGCAGGACTGGGACGTGGTAGCTGGTCCTTCTTCCTTACAAGACACACTCTCTCTCGCCTCTCTGGCTCTCTGTCTGCGTATCTCTCTCTGAGGAGAGTACAGGACGTCCTATATATTGGGCGGCGAGCCAGGTTGAGCTGGTCGGGGGGCATGAAGAGGTCTCCTTACATTTGACCTGGCCAATGTGAGGTCAGGTCTGGACTTTTTCAGAGACTAAGTTGTATCTTCTGGAGAAGTCATCAGGTGGGGCCGTGTGTATATTGGGAAGGCAGTGCCCACCATGTGAGCATGGGAGGGGGCCTGGCTGATTTATAACCCTTGGTCAACCGTGAGAGTTACCCTACACTTGACCTCCCTAATGTCGGGTCAAGACTGGACTGTCTCTGAGATGCAAGCTGCGGTCTGACAACCCATCACTACAATACTTATCTCCTATAAATAATTCATTTTAAATTTATTTTTTTAAAAAGAATATTCAGTAAATGATCTCGATAAACCTTGAAACTACCGACAGTGGTAAATTTAGGATGAGCATGATGAACCAATCACGTCATCAGATTCTGAGTTTCGTCATAATGTTCACCATAAATGTATCAGGTCAATTTACTACCGGTATAGCCTCCCTTTTTCGCGAAACAAGTTTATAAATTAAAGAAAATATTTGCAGTGTGTTTAATATATTACAGTATGTTATAAATAAATAAACAAACAAATACATCGGTAAATACATTTCAAGTAAATGGAAAAATTTTACTCACACCGACATTAGTTCCAGTTAAATAACAGATGCTTAAGTGAGTCACTAGTGTTTACACTACTGTACACCAGCCGGTAAAATTTTATGCCAATACTTGAAGTGAATTGGCCATATTTTAAATAACCAACCATAAATAAATGCAAAAAGGAAAAAAAAGTTCAAAGGTGAGAAACATTAATTAAGTGTATGTTGTGTTGTTAAAGGAAGAAACAATTGAAACTCTGCAATTGTGTGTAAATGAGGCAGAAAGAGAATCAGCAACCTAAGACTTGGTCACAATTTTCATGATGCCATATGAGTAGGATCTACCATTAGACAATACTGTACATTATGTTCCAATATCTTCCGGTAGTATCTCCCTGTTTGGTAGCTTAAATTTTTAGTATTACTTTGATACAACATGATAAATTAGACAAACAATGAAAATAAACAAACAAAAATTATTTACCAAGACCTTCTCTCTGAGAACAGAGGGATGGAGGAGGAGGGAGATAAGATGGCTATTTATAGCCCATCTTTGTGTAGGAAGTCAACCACACTATAAATAATTCATTTAAAATATATATTTTTTACATAGAATATTCAGTGCATGACTGGGATTATAAAATATTGTGAATATATATGTGATATCCAGAAATTTCAGAGTAATTTCAAATGCCCCGCCATGAGTGATACTGAGCGTTCAAGGTCATCTGAGGGAGGGGCTGCCTGCTCGTAGCGAGAGACTGCGGAACTAGGCCTATATGATATTAAATGTAATTTACCGAATTAATAATGATGCGATTCATGAAGTTAAGGGACTATTATTGAATTTGGAATTATTATAGATCGTTTAGCAGTCTGAATAATGTTACAGGTGTCCCAGAGTTATTAGTTAGGCGGTAAATATATCACGTAGACCTAAGGTAACGCTGAAGAGGCGGACGCTGGCTAGGCCCAGTCCGGGCATTCACACAGACAAGACGTTCGGCGTCATCAGAAATAGTCCGTGGCCTAGTCACTGTGCTGCGCTATTGCAGTATAACAGTAAGTCCCAGTCTCAGACAGGGTTAGATAGGGCAGTGATAAAAGTAAACTAGAGCTAACAGTGAGTTCATTTCAGGGTTTCCGTCAGAACCCACTTGATTGGAGTTGATTGGAGTTGACCGGAGTTGATTGGAGTTGACCGGAGTTACTGCGAGATTGACTGCCGTTGATGATTGAGGGGTGGCGATTGTCGCCATTGGACCCGATCAGTGTAGGCCTGTCACTGTTTAGCGGGGTAGCAAAGGATCTCTTAGTGAGCGAGTGCTCCCGACAACTAAAGCACCGCAGGGACCAGCGCTCGGCAGTGGGTGATCAGTTCTTACCTCCGTGCACAACACCCCCGTGTCCTCGGTCAGCTAGTGAAACCCTCTTGCTAACGGGAAGCTAAAGTTTCTCTCAACTGCACAAGGTCTGATTGGCTCACTCTCGTCCTGCCCATGGACCAGAGGGGAATACACTGAGGCTATCTGAGTATATTAATGGTCACACACTGAGACCGTGAGTCTAGGACTCTGAGATACCTAGAGGAACATTTTATCTTCATTATTACGGTGTAGTTAACACCACTCCTCAGACTGATATTATCTTGACGTGTGTAGTTAATATTTCTTAAATAATTTTGATAATATTGTTTGAATGTTTGTGCCATTAAGTGGAACCAGAGTGATACTGTGATTGATTCTTTTAATGCATCTGATTGTTCTTCATAATTCTGATCTCAGGTATAACCTTGTTCCCAGAGTAGTGGTTAAGTTAGGTTAGGAAGTGTGCATCTGTTGGGGTGCTATAATTTTGTTGAGTGCCCATAGGCCTATTCATTGTAAGTTTTAATTTCTTAAATTTTATTACCATTCCTCAGTGACTGATATTATTTTGTTGAAGCATAAAGCCTATTCATTGTGGAGTATTTAATTTCTTATTTTTAGTACCATTTCCTCAGTGACTGATATTATTTTGAAAGCCCTTACCTTTCGTTCATTTGCAAACAACATTTCTTAATACTTTAAATTTATTGTTGCCTGTGTTTCTAATAATTTCTATGTCATGTATAACTTTATTCCCCAAGTAGTGGTTAAAGTTTAAGTTAAGAGGTGCGCATATTGGTGTACCATTATTTGATTGTGTTTGTAGTGTTGGAGAATATAAGTGTCTAAATTTTACAGTGTGTCTCATTCATCCCAGTCTGGACGCTATCCTTCCAGGTCACGGACAGTTCATTTTGGGTAGTAGATTTAAGTGTTCTTGTGCGGTTCGGGATTTTTCTCAAAGGGGCTTTCCCTGCTTACCATCTATTAATTTTAATAAACCCCAAGTCAAGTGAAAATTAAAGTCCAGCAAATTCCGACCGGTTACATATATATATATATATATATATATATATATATAAATATATATATATATATATATATATATATATATATATATATATATATATATATATATATATATATATATATATATATATATATATATATATATATATATATAACCACAAGAAAGAAAGAAAACACGTTAGCGCTTTATGATTAATTCACATCTTCAGGGTGAGTGAACTAGTCTGTACTCACCCTGAATTGATTAACTAGATCACAGCGCACCTACAGTGATTTACTTGCATATATATATATATATATATATATATATATATATATATATATATATATATATATATATATATATATATATATATATATATAATATGTATATGTATGTATTTGTGTGTGTGTGATATATATACAGTATAAATATATATATATATATATATATATATATATATATATATATATATATATATATATATATATATATATATATAACCCCTACTTTCTATGGTCACTCGCGTTTTCCACGTTCTGCCCTACCCCGAACACGGAATGCTCACTTTCGTGGTGTATGTCTCCCTTTACGTAGGCGGCGCAGGCAGAATGCTACAAGGTCACCCAGTCATCAAAACATTCCAAGTTCTTCACCTGCCACCCACCACAGCCGGCCCAAGTCAGTGATAGTGATAATGATAGTGAGGATATGGACTTATATGGACTTTGAGGGGTTTGACAAAGAGGCCCTGCAAGCCTCTGTGGTGGATAGTGATACAATTGGTACAAGTGATACAGGTGAGGGCCAATATATATATATATATATATATATATATATATATATATATATATATATATATATATATATATATATATATATATATATATATATATATATATATATATATATATATATATATATATATATATATATATATATATATATATATATATATATATATATATATATATATATATATTTCATGTAAATCACAATGAAAACGTGGATAAGGTAAATTAAATCTTGATAAAATCACATGGGAAAATGGAAACAACGGAGCACCTTAGCTTTCAATCTTTATTCCGGGAACATCTTCAGAACAGCTTTGGACTACATGGACAGCCAGAGAAGGCTTAAATATACAGGGTGATCTTAAGAAGAAACATGAGGTCAGGTCATAATGATGTCATCCACTAATCCCACCAACACACATGTAAGAGAGCTTAAGAGAAGGGGGGTGACGTGACTAGTCAGGTCAGGTCAAAAATAAAGGGACCCTGAAATAACTATCATACATCTAGATCAAAAGGTTTTTCAAAGCATTTTTTAACCTTGGGCACTGACAAATGATTTATATGACATATTATCAGTTTTGAACTGACCATCACTAAGGTTTATTGATTTTAATTCCTTAATCAAACTAGCTTCAACTAGAAGCCTTTCATGGAAACACAAGATGATTTAGAATTCTTCTAAGCTTTTTTCCCCAAGCAATGGGTGATTATTATTTCTAACATGAACGAACAAGCCTGCTCAGATACTGTTTCTGATATTATACTTATGTTGTTTGATTCTGAGCTGCAGTGTTTTTCCTGTTTGTCCTACATAATTACAATTACATTTGCTACATGGAATACAATAAATACTTCCATTTACATTCAGAAACTTGGGCTATTCATATTAACATATTGGTAATGGTTGAGTCATACTTGAAAACAACATTAATATTTAGAACCTTGAGAGACCGAACTAGCAGGACAAATTTCATTACGATAGGGAACAGAGTCAAAAATATTTATTCTTAGATTAGCAAGGAACTTGTCTGGTTTGAGGAAGGAATGAAAGGATTTTTTAGCCCTTTAAAACAACGATCAACAAACACAGAAAGTGCGAATTTCTGTGCAATGGAACGAATGTGTTTCAATTCATCGTCCAATAAATTCAGAGTCACAAACGCACCCAGACATCTTAAGAACACCAGCAAAGAGAAAAAAGCAGTATTTTTGCTAGACTCAAGGTGATTCGATAAAAAGTGAATGAAACTGTCTACCTGTGAACTTTCTATATACTGTAGAATTTATGGTTTTATTGTTTTCTCATGAGGCTAAGCATATCAAGAATGGAAGGATCCATTTATTTTCTCTTTCAATTTTAATGTGATACTTGGGACAATATCATTATTGTCTAAAAATTCCATTGGGTCACTGTTTTTTTGACCAAAAAGACAAAGAACATGCTCTACATATCTATGCCATGGAGGAATAAAGTCACTATATTGGGTAGTAATCTAGACTCAAAAACTCCATATAAATACAGGCTAGAGGGAGCAGAAAGGAGCAATTACGTACTCATGCCAAATATTTGTAGGGCTTACATTTGCTCTAAGCATTGTCAGTTACGCATAACTCTATCAATTTCAAGAAATATCATGTTCAATAGTTAAATCTAACAGTTGTAATTTATCTTTGAAAGTAAGTAAGTCTTTGACAGGTACTCCTAGTGAACAGTGGTACATCAAAACTTATTAATTCGCAAGGTTCATTTATGTTTTCTGAGTTTATCGAATTAAATCACTGCTATTGTGTATATGTGAATTAGATATTTGGCCTGTAAGAGGATAGCATCTTTACCAGCCACTTGGATAATTTATGAGTAACAGAACCTAGATCTCGATAGGTTGTAATGGTTAATGGCTTGTGTGTTTTGATCAATCCATACATATAAGGTAAAGTGGGATTGATTTGAAGGCTGTTTAGTGAGATCAGGGTGCTTTCATCACTAAGTAATGAATTCATCTTATCATTGTAGTCACTTTTATCCAAGATAACCAATAGCATTAGACTTATCAGCCTTGGTAATATGGATATTCTTATTTCTTTTCCAAGTTTATCAAAGGCTGTTTCAAATCTTTTTGGAATGTTTGGAAACAAATTTCTTATGTAAAACACTATGTATACGGCCTTTAGCTTTAATAGTATATCTTCATTTTATAACATCTGACGACTTATTCTTTTCCAGGTTGATTAAACCTTTAGCAATAGTAAGCTTAGAGATTACAACACCGTTGAGTGATAGAAAAACTTCTTTCCAGAGACCAAAGAACAAGTTCTCATTTGTCTGTAGATCATAAGATGATAAGTTTATGAACAAATTTGGATCACTCAAAGTGGTCAGTAACTCTCGTCAAACAGAGCATTAAATTTGGCATTTAACAGCACTTTTTTGGGCTTTGTCAGTTTCACTAAGTTGATATACAAAATCACGAATGGTGTGTGCCACTTATCCTTTTACAAACACTGTTTTGCAGAAGTATTATTTTTACACTGAGCACTGTGTTTGAAGGCTAATTCACACTATCACTTGAACTCTTGATAAAGAATCAGCAACTACCTTATCCAACTCAGAGAATGCTTGATTGTCAGGACTTGGGAACAATTTTATCATGTCTGCAATTTTTCAAAACTTCAATTTGTTTTTGAGACTGTGAACCTTCAACAAACTCTTCTTGTAGTTACGGTAGATGGGGCGAATGAGGATGTTGACAGATTAATAACTTACAGCGTAAGAGAAACGTGTAAGTTCCATATTTCATGTAAATCCACAATGAAAATGGATAAGATAAATCTTGATAAAATCACACGGGAAAATGGAAACAACAGAGCACCTTGGCCTTTGTCTTAATTCAAGACATCTTCAGAGACAACTGGACTACATGGACAGAAGAAGCAAATATACAGGGTGACCTTAAAAACGCCAAGGGTCAGTGAGAGGAGCGATGCCTGAAGGCGCTCTCGGTTTTTAGCAGCCAGGCCGAATCTGTTTGGCCCTGCCCTCTCCCCTGCTATACCCCCAACGCCTACACCAGCCTTACTGCACCAGGATCGATTCAGCAAAACATTCTAGTGATTGGTAGACGATTGATTGAGCAGTGTTCTATAAGGTGCACTTAGGAACTTTCTCAGCAAAACATTCCTGGCCATCAGTGCAATAAGTGATTACCATACAGTGCTCGATAGTACACCCCAAGAAAAAAGTCAGACAGTGGGCGGCGCTTTGTCGGTCAGCTTTAAGTGCCAGTGACAAGGACCACCGCGGTGTTTACATATATCGTGAAAACTGTGTCGGCGACCCCAAGCACCGAGGACAAAGTCACGGTCTTTACAACTTGACAAAACATTAACAGATGTCTACCAGTGTCAGTGTCCCTCAAAGTGCCGCCAGTGACCAAACACTTCCGTCCGCCACAACAGATTTCAACCGATGGCCGCAATCACTTACTCCCCGGCGCACTCTGTATCATCTAAAGCGTGGGGGCGATTTATCCTGATGGGGGAGTGTTATCGCGCTCAAGTCACTGAAAAATATTCCGCAGCGTGGAGCGTGAACAAAGGCCGTCCTGCACATAAGCCCATTAGAACGGTAACCTCCACTAGGAAACCGGAGAAACCTTCCACCCTGACAGACCATACCACCACACTGAAGTTCCACAATTATGGTATGATCTCCCGTCTTTACTGCTATCCAACGTCACTTCCCTGGCTAACAAGTTCGGCGAGCTGGCAACTACAGTCAGGTCAACGCCGCGCGTGGTTTGCCATGTCTTGAACTTAACCGTTGTACCCCGCAAACGTGTCACATTGAGGGATATCAACTCTTTTCATCACCTTCCGTCACAAAAGACCTTGGAGGGGCGTTGCCCTCTTCTGTCAAGATGACCCTCGCCCGTCCGCCTGGATGTTCAGAGTCCCAGCAGATGTGGAAGCATTATGGAGTGCGTGTAGGTATATGAGCACGCCGCATATACTGCTTCCGTATAATCTGTGTAGCATACCATCCGCCTCGATCACCCACCAGAGACACTCTTATCAATCATCTCATCACCACCTCAGACCACCTCCAGAGTTAGGTGCCCATGTGCCAAATTAGTATTATGTGAGGGATTTAAATGAAATTGACACCACTGATATCAGGACCAGCTATCACTATCACAAGTTGTGACCTTCCCACACACGGTCAAAACACCCTTGACCTTATCTTAACTGACTTAAGCGGACCCTTGCCAACCTCCTCAACCCTGCCTCTATGGTTATGCTTTACACTTATCAGTGCTCTGGTCCTCTGCCCTCCCACTCAAGTACAGAGACCCTACATCAAGACCTACAGGCCGATTACTGACTCTGCGGTACGCCTCTTTGGACAGTGGATAGTTCACTATCCTGGACTGAAATACTCAACGTGGATGACAGTGGAAACCAAATGGATAAATTACCAACACCACCACGGCTCCTGCCACTTCTTCCCCGAGGAAGTCCGTCAGGTCACACCCAGCTGACTTGTACGGATCTTTTACTCGGATCAAAAAGACTTATGCAACAGAGACAGAGCCTTTCATCAATGACCACATCCGCTACAGGGTCATACCCAACCCAGGAGTCATCCATGAAATACGCACTGAAAGTCCCACTACCCAACAAATTACAACACCTGGAAGCAGACCAACATCAGTCAATGGTATGGTAAGCTTAAGAACTCTGTGGACTAAACAATATGACACACCCCTCCCCTTCCTTAGCCATCTCACTAATGTTGACACCTTCAGGCAAACAAATAACCATTTCGCTACTATATGCAGACGCTCCCCGCGACCCGGCACAACCCACTCTCCTGCTTACCTACAGCCCCTTCCACTGACTTAGTAGAGAGATTTGACGTAGCAAACCTGGACAAACTAAAATTAAAACGCTCTACCACCCCCATTGACTTACCAATGAAACTATTCAAGGGAGTTCTCCCGGAGCTTTAAAGCCCTCTGCTCCATCATCAATGCTTCTCTCAGCCAAACCAGATGCCCAGCTGACTGGAAGACTCTTATGTATCACCCGTGCCCAAGTCAGCAGCCCACAATCCTTAAATCAGCTCGACCTATTGCAATCACCCCAAACCTTCCTAATCTGTAAGAAAGTTTTGTGTTTGACTGGGCTTATGCTGATATTGCAGAGTCGTAGACCCTCAGCAATTTGGCAACATAAGCTTCCTCCACCACTCACTGTCTTGTCAGCTTTCTCGATTACGCCTTACCGCCATCTCCGAAACGAAAAACGTCTCTTAGCTGTCGCCTTCATTGATTTCACTAAAAACTTTCGACCTGAGTCGACCACAATATAATCATAAACAAAGCTATTGACCTCGGGCTTCGGAGGAGTCTCATACCATGGCTTACAGACTTCCTCAGTGACCCGACGCCAAGCTGTACGCTTCGAGGGGCTGTCTCCACCTTTCAGTCACTCACCTGTGGCGTCCCCAAGGCACCAAGATGGGACCGCTCTGCTTCCATATGCTCATCAATGATGCCTAAGAAACCCTGCTCGCTGGAAATATGTCGACGACTCCACCATTGGGATCAGCGTCAGCAATTCTGCTCTAACTATACCGCCCTTCAGGATTTATTAGACAGTCTCCAAAACTGGGCCGCAACAACCATGTCACCATCAACCGCCAAGACCATGGTTATGCACATCAACCTCTCCTCCGACATTGTCCCACCTCCTTCCATTACCTAGGTCCGAACACACTCCAGGTTGTAGATTCCCACAGAAGCTCCTCGGCGTCTACATAGACAACAAACTAAATTAAAACCACCGTCAGTGAAAGTTGTCCATCTCAGTTTCGTCTCCACCTCCTCCGCCGACTCAAGTCCTCGGAGTTCACACACAGGCTCCTCAGTGTATACACAACATTCATACTTCCCAAGCTCACCTATGCCTCCCCCACCTGGTCTTCCTCCCTAAATGCCACACAACGTAAGCACACCTAGAAAAAAGTGCAAAGGGCATGCAAGATTATTCTCCCCCTTCCTACTCCACATATCAAGAGAAGCGCTCAACACACTGACCCTTTCGTCTCACTGACCACCACCGGCCTCTGCAAATTTGGTAGAAAGCTTCCTACACCATCCCCGACACCAGCCCTACTACCACCTGAGATCCCCTGTCCAAAAGGTACTGTTCGACACCACAACCGCATCCAACCCCGCTCGTTACTGGAGCAGTCGCTATAAGAACAGCCCAGTCCCAACCATTGTAAAATTATCAATAACATGTAATAAATCAGTGTATTCACTCCCCAGTAAACACTGCTCCCTACACTGTCACTATGTTGAAATATGAACTGTATAGTTTGAGCTGGTCCCCATCTAAGTTACTATATGTCTTATTTGTGTCCATATGTCCTTGTATATTATTTGTAATTCGTAACCCATTCCCCAAATATGTAACTGTATATTTTCAGCCTTCACCGAGCAAGCTCTTTCAATAAACCGTTAATTATTATTATTATTATTAATGATGTCATCCACTAATCCCCACACCAACACACACGTAGAGGAGCTTAAGAGAAGGGGGGTGACGTGACTAGTCAGGTCAGGTCAAAAATAAGGGACCCACAAAATAACTATCATACATCTAGATCAAAGGTTTTCAAAGCATTTTTAATCTTGGGCCACTGACAAATAAATTTATGAAACATATTATCAGTTTTGAACTGACCATCACTAAGGTTTATTGATTTAAATTCCTTAATCAAACTAGCTTCAACCAGAAGTCTTTCTGTGACACAAGATGATTTAAATACTTCTAAGCTTTTTTTCCCACGCAATGGGGTGATTATTATTCCTAACATGAACGAACAAGGCACTGCTTTCAGATGCTGTTCTGATATTATACTATGTTGTTTGATTCTGAGCTGCAGTGTTTTTCCTGTTTGTCCTACATAATTACAATTACATTTGCTACATGGAATACAATAAACACTTCCATTTACATTCAAACTTGGGCTATTCTTATTAACATATTGGTAATGGTAGTGTGATTTTATCAAGATATACTTAATATTTATAAATAAATAAATAAACAAAATAAATCTGTAAATCCATTTTCAAGTAAATGAAACAATTGTATTCGACCGACATTTAGTTCCAGTTAAATAACAGACGTTTAAGTGAGTCACTAGTGTTTACTGCACCAACCAGTAATGGGTCCGACTAATTACCCAAATGTAGCCGCAATGAGAGTCAAATAATGGTCCTAGATGAATAAATCCGGACTGCCAATCACTTCTCGACTAGTATTTGAATTGTCCTAGAAGTGACAAAAATTGGAAAACTTACTTTAATCTGGAGTTAATAGATCAGCGTGCATGTACGAGGGGCTGATAATTACCCAAATGTACCCAAATGTGGTCATAATGAAGTCAAATCATGGTCCTACATGAATAAATGGGACTGCCAATCACTTCTACTCGACTGGTATTTGGTGTCACGAAGTCACAAAAAATTAGTAAACTTAATTTAATCACGGGTTAATAGATCCGAGTGCATGTACCTAACCTAACTAACCTAGACTAGTATTTGGTGTCACGAAGTCTGCAAAATTAGTAAGCTTAATTTAATCTGAGTTAATAGATCAAGTGCATGTACCTAACCTAACCTAACAACACAACTCAGATTAAATTAAGTTTACTGAACCTGACGATATGACACCAAATAATATCTCGAAGTGTTCGCAGCCGATTTGCAGCTTATACGACCATCATTTATTTCATTGCGGCTTGTTGGCTACGACTTCGGTGAGTACTGCTCCCTGACCCTCTGCCGCGTCTTTCGGTTAAAAACAAGTTTTCAGTACTGTAACTTTAACCGACACCAAGCCTACTGAATCAGCGTGTTCTTCCGGTATTCATCTTTCAGAACCATTGACTTTCATTACAACTTCTATTCCTTGTTGGGTACATTTGGGTAATTAGTCGGACTGACCGGTAACATTTGATGCCATTACTTGAAGTGAATTGGCCTTATTTTAAAAAACCATGGATGTGTAAACAGCACTACAGTCCAATGGGATGGTTGGTAAGGACTACTGGGTCAGTAAGCTCCCAATGGTAAGAATGTCAAATTTGGGGTACCGGTCTTATACAGCAAATAGAGCTCAAAGCTATTTTTAAATGGAAATTTTTGGGGCCGTCTTGCCACCCTGTCGTCTTGTAGGCCGAAGAGGATATACGGTATGCAGTAATTATTGTGGCAGACAGATGCCGTGCTTGGGGCAAGCAGCTATGGTGGTTAGCTTGTGAGCCTTTTTCCCTGGCGCGGCTCCTCTCCCTCTGTTCATGCTCACTGGGTTGCCTGTGACACAGCATCTGCGTGTTGGCGCAGCTCAAAACTTTATGTTTAGGTGTGAAATGGCCCTTAAAAAGACTGCGAGTGTTGGTAGGGAATTGAAATGTAAAAGGCAGAAGTCAGTGATGACCCCCGACAAAGAAAGTTGAATTATTAGATAAGTTAAAGGGGATGAGTGCTGTCACAGATGGGCAGTTGTTTGCTATAGGTATTACAGTAGTGTACTCTGTTAGTATAAGTTGCAATTCACTGTTTTGCCTATTTGCGCCATTCCTTGGAACCTAACTCCCATGAACAACAAGGGTTTATTGTAGTTATACTTTACAGAAATTTGTTGACACTATACGGTATTACATGATTTTTGACACCCACTTTTAGGCATGTTATGTAAGGTTGCCAACTGATCCACCTTTGACACCAGTCTCATCAGTGGGCACACCTTATTGACCATTCAGATAAAGTTCAGTAAGAGTGGATGTTTGCTGCTGTCCTCAACCAACCCCAAATTCTTGAGATTATTTTTCTGACCTATAAACTAGTTGTATATATCTGTTGATGCCTTATACTAAGGGATGATAAATGTCATATATATTCCTGAAGAAAAAATGATTAATTCCTGTACATTTTATATGGATTTCTAGAACAGTGAGGATTGTATATTCCTCATATCATTCGGTGAGGATGGGCTCTCCTCTTGGCGTCCTCTTGATATTTTTGTATTTATTTATTATTATTATTATTATTATTATTATTATTATTATTATTGTGTGTGTGTGTGTGTGTGTTATTATTATTATTATTATTATTATTATTATGTAATTATTATTACATTTTGCTCACTGACCCATTTGACCCATGTGTGCGTTCTTCTGTGATGTCGCAATGCTCGCTTGGTGCGTTAACGTATTGTACTGTGTATGAAGGTTAGTTACTATTTTTACCCTGAAACACTAATTCTTGATGCATTAGTTATGTAATTTTAGGTTTTCCGAGATTACCTTGGTTATTTTTACTCCATGTAAGGAGAATATAGGTACTGTATATAGAAATATGTGGACAAATTTTTCAGCAATTCACCTGCATTGATTAACTTGCTTTAATTAATAGCGGGCGAGTTCCTTCATTTATATTCATAAGAACATAAGAATGGAGAAACTGCAGACCTATTGACACATACTGGGCAGTTCCATTTACACTAACCCTGATTGCTCATATAAGCATCAACCTATGTTTGAAGCTATCCAGCGTATTCGAGTTAATGATGATGTTTGGTAACTTATTCCACTCGTCCACTACTCTATTTCCAAACCAGTGTTTACCTGTTTCACTCCGAAATCTAAATTTTGTCCAATTTAAAACCATTGTTACAGTTCGCTCCTGGTTGGATAGTTTGAGAGTACCTTGGTAATGTCCCCTTTGTTTTTAGCCCTGACTTCCATTTTATATACCTCTATCATGTCGCCTTCATCTCGTCTCGAGGTGCAAATTAAGATGCTTTAACCTGTCTCTGTACTCAAGGTTCCTAATGCCTGGGATTAGTCATGTTATTCTCCTCTGAATTCTTTCAAGGATTCTATATCCCTTCTGTAATACGGTGACCAGAACTGAACTACTTTATTAATCAAGTGGGGTCTCTGAAACAAGATATACTCATAACATGACCTCATGAGATCTTGAAACTAACACTCCTTTGTATGAACTCAAGTACTTTATTAGCCTTGTTATGAGCAAAAAACACATTGTTTACTTGGCTTAAGGTTCCTATTTATCATTACTCCTAAATCTCTCTAGCAGTCGGAATTCGGTATTATTGCGTTTACGCACCATTCATTCCTACCACTAATCTTTTATCATATTCGAATAAGGCGTCTAATTATAAGATAATTTTCATCTATTACATTACCGACGGAAATGTATAATAACGGAATGGCTTATCAAAAATTTTCTATTTTCTTCCATTAGCCTTCCGCCATTATCATTGTGCCTCTCCTCCAACACTGCATCTCTCCTTCATAAATCGTAAATTTAAATAGTTCCGGTACACGTCATACGGCCAATCAAAAGCGTTTTTGTTTTTGGGGAAACCAATTAAAATTATGGTAAAATTTGCATTTGTCACACCGTTCTCTGTTAGAAAGTCCAAAAATAAGTTTTTCTAGTGTATTTATTGTGTTTAGACCGAATATGATCTTCATTTCTGGCGAAATTAGCTGGGTTTTTCGATTTTTATTTCGTTGGACGTTTTCGAAAAAATCATGGTAAAATACACAAAACAATAGAAAAACAAAACCAAGCCAAACCCTAACCTAACCTGACCTAACCTAACCTAACTGACTCTCACCATATGATGGAATCATCTATTTCTTACCTTATTGGCTGGTTCTTGTTCGTCGTTGGATTCTGAGATTCTTACACAACGCCACATATGTTGGTCTTTGCGATATTTACGTTCAGTCTCGCTCTTAGAGAACACTTTACTGAGGTTGGAAGAACACCATGCGATCGAAAAAATGCTATAGTTTTCATCGTTTTTCAAAACTCGCAATCAGCTCCTTATAATTTAAATGACACCCATCGCGAGCTTCCATGGTCGGAACTGGACTTGAATTTCAAATATGAGACCCAAAATAATACACAGGTGATTGGTCCAAAAAATACTGCGAATAAAACCCAAAATCATTTTAATTTGGTTTAAAGCAAAACGCTTTTGATTGGCTGCGTGACGTGTACAGGAACGCATGCACGTGATGATTTATGAGAAGGAGAACGCGGTGTTGGAGGGAGAGCAGACAATGTGGAGAAAGATTAATGGAAGAAAATAGAAAATTTTTGGATATGCTGTCTCCGTTATTATACATTTCCGTCATTAATGTAATAGATGAAAATTATCTTAAAGTGGGCGTCTTATTCGAATATGATAATAGATTAGTGGTAGGAATGAACGGTGTGTAAAATCAATAACAAAATGATTTTGGGTTTTTACCCCAATTCCCGGTATTTTTTGGCCCAATCAAATTTGAGTATTATTTTTGGTCTCATATTTCGAAATTCAAAAATCAGTTCCTGCATGTTAGTATACTTTAATGGGTGTAACTTCAATTATATGGAGTTGATTGCTTTAGTTTTTTGGGAAAAACGAAGAAGAAACTATCACATTTTTTGTTCCCATGGTGTTCTTCCAAACTCAGTAAAGTGTCCCTGCGTGCAAGACTGAATGTATACTTACCGCAAGAACAACATGTGTGGCGTTGTCATAACACACTGTTCCTTGTCTCAAAGAAAGAGATCTAGGTGTTCGTACACTATCGAGAGTGATTATAAAGGGAGCATTTCTAGAGAGGTGTCGTTTTCAGCCATGGAAGTTACTTTTTATTTATCAATCATTGAAGTTTGTTCGCCTTTGGGACCACAAGACCGTAATTGGAGTGCTCAGAAACTGTCTTAATACGTCTGTAGACTGGCCCGAGTTACTACTTATAATTGAAGCCAGCATAATTCTGCTTTGAAAATCAACAACCTATTGGAGGGCCTGGAATTGCTGTTGAAATTGAGGAGACTAATTGTTCCGAAAGGAAATATGAACGTGGACGCATCTTAAGCCAATTGTGGATCTTTGGGGGTCTCAAAAATTAAGTTTGTGATTGCGTTGCTGGAGCCGCTACATGAGGCGTGACTTTGGTGCCTCTAATTTTGAAATATATATCCGGCCTGGTTCGGTGATTCTTGGCCTGCATATTGTGATCATGGTTACGAACACCACATGATTAATCACTCTGAAAATTTTATAGATCTTAATGAATATATACACACACACCAAAACAATTGAGAGGATTTGGCGTGACTTAAAGGAGTGGATTAAAGGCCTGGTATCGGAAACAATTCTAAAAAACAATACATAGCAAGATATATACTGTATTCATTCATGATTCTCCTGGTAATGTGTCCTTCATAAATTCTTGGAAAAGCTGCCGCCTATACCTCTGTTAGAAATTGAGAATCAACATCAGCAACCAGGCCAATAAAAGGTAAGAAATAGGTGATTCCATCATATGGTGAGGAGTCATTTAGCATTAGGTTAGGTTTGGTTTTGTTTTCTAGTGTTTTTTTTTTTTTGTATTCTTTTGGTCAGCTTAGCCACTTTTTTTCGGAAAACGTCAACGATAAAAATCGCTAAAAAACCAGCTAATTTCAACGAAATGAAGGTCATATTCGGTCTAAACACACACAAATACGCGCTAGAAAATAAGTTTTTACTTTCTAAAAGTGAACGGTGTGACAATGTAAATTTACACGGATTTCTCAATGGCATCGTTGTTCATCTGGTAACTGGTTTCCTGTTTACATCTCTATACTAAGTACTTTCATTTCACGTTTGAATTTTATCTGCCATTTTCAGACCATTCGAAAAATTTGTTTAGATCCTCCTGTAGTTTTGCGGAGTCCTCGTCCAGATTTAATAACACGTCCTATTTTAGTGTCATCCAGCAAATTACTTATGTTGCTGTCTATGCCGATATCTATGTTGTTTATGTAGCTACAGTATAATAATAAATAATAATGGTCAGTACTGGGCAGCAGGAGCTCCACTTTAGTGATGTTGCTCAATGGGATTTAGTGCCGTTAATACTCACTAAGCTGTTTCTGTCTGTAACCACGCCTAATCCATTTAAGGATATTACCTTTGATGCCATGTGCTTCTACCTTTCTGTTAAGTCTTTCGTGGGGACTCTGTCAGGCTTTGCTAAGAGTCGAGATTATACCACATCATAATTGTGCCCTCGTCCACCGTTTCGAAACTGACAGAAAGAATGTTAATACACATTAGTTAGACATGAACGCCCAGCGGCTGAAGCCATGCTGGGAATCATTGATCAATTGGTGCTTCTCAGGTGATTTCGAATAGGTTTGCAGTGTGCTTCAGTAATTTTCCTGCAATTGATGTTAAGCCGATTGGATGGTAGTTAGAGGTTAGAGATCTATCTCACCTTGAAATTTGTATTACATTCGCTATCCTCCAGAGTTTACCAATTTACTACACCCGTTTTTAAGGACATGTTAACATTTTTACTAGGGCATACTACGCTCTTCCTTACATTCCTTTAATACTCTGGCAAATATTTCATCTGAGACACCAGTGACTTGTAGGCATTAATTTGTCTATTTCCTTACTAACGTCATTTACCAGTCAATACGATCTTCTTAATCCTATTTTCTTCACTATCTCTGTATAAGTCGGTGCCTCAGGTATCATGTTTTGGAATTTTCTGTGGTGAAAGCTGTTGAAAATATTTTTTTTCAGATTGTGCTCTGTTTCTCCGTCGTTATCAGCTAGCTCGCCGGTATCTGACTGTATTGGTCAATCTTTTCTCGTGTTTGATACATTTGAATAAATCCTTGAGTTTGACTTCGCCTCCCTTCACTTCATTATTCCTCTTCTTATCTCGGTCTTAACCCAACTGGCAAATACTTTATAATAATCTCGAGGTAAGCTTCACCACCATTTTATTCTTCTACCTATAGCCTTCCTTTGTCCAATAATGTTCTTTAAATAATAGTTTATCCATTTAGGGTCATTGTTGTTTGATCTGAGTTTTCTGTATGGTATGTTCTGCCTTTGTCATTAAGTAACTCATTATTTGAATTGTTGTGGAACTCGTCAACCTCAGATCTTGTGATCAGGCATTATCCAGTCAATGCAATACTTATTATCCTAACTTACTATGTGTTTTGTGGTAGAATGGGTGCAGGTGGGACATGAGTTTCCTTACCCAAGGAATGTAATGTTTTACTTAAGCCCAGACAAATTAAGATCTTGTAAATAGACTTAAAACAACATAAATATAGTATTAAACAAACCAGAATCAAGGCTCTGTTTGTTCATCTGAAAGGGGATAATAAGCATTGCATTGACTGGATATTACCTCCTCAATATTACCTTGTAATTCAATTGGCAGTAAGAACATTATAGAATCTAGTCTCATTAAACATATCGAAGCAGTCAACATGTTTAAGGATTAGTAGGGTCATTACCTAATACCTGACCATATTGTGGACCTGATCTCACCCTCCTCTGATATATATACACCTGTTTTGTGCTTTCTCCTTAGTCTAAATCTCACAACTCTGAAAGATAGAATTACACGAAAGCGCTTGGGAACTTCGTGTTTTCTTTCCTGGAAAGTTAGCATATATATATATATATATATATATATATATATATATATATATATATATATATTTTTTTTTTACGACTGTGTCGTATATATATATATATATATATATATATATATATATATATATATATATATATATATATATATATATACAATAACATGCTTCCATGTTGCTCCATATTATTCCTGTAATGATGTGTTATATTTATTGTTATATAATCTAGTCACCTTACCCTGTGCTGTGAAGGTTTTAACTGTTAGGCTATTATTTGTTCACGCCCTTCTTATTTCTTCATTTAGTATTGTAACAAGCATTCTTTGTTCTCTAATGACCATCTGCATCGTTAAACGACCCACTGGCGGGAAAAGGCCATATATATAGTAGTCCACCAACTGACGGAAGGCAGTTCAGTCCTCTTGTCATACAGTTCACATCCTTTGAGTGACACTCGTCACCTGTTACTTATACTTAATTTATTTGTGTTGTTCCTGTCACCACCAATGTGGTATACAGCGAACCCTCACTTTACGCCGTCAATTGAACCCACGGCGGCCCACGTAAAGTTAGAAACGCGTAAAGTGAACAACATAACATATGGGATTAATTGAAATAGAGACCGGGCCGACCCCCAAACTTCACTTTTTCAGACACAATACCTACGTTGTAGTAAAAATAACTTCTAAATTTTAGGATGGTATGCACACACAATTAATAATAAAGAGAAATATCAATAATATTAGGTTTTTTAACACTTGCATTAGTAGAAAAGATGGCTGGGCACACGGGGATGGGGGGGTTGGTTCCGAGGCATAGGGCAGATTAATGGCCCTCACCTGTATCACTTGTATCAATTGTATCACTATCCACCACAGAGGCTTGCAGGGCCTCTTTGTCAACCCCCTCAAAGTCTATATAAGTCCATATTCTCACTATCATTATCACTATCACTGACTTGGGCCGGCTGTGGTGGGTGGCGGGTGAAGAACTCGGTAATGTTTTGATGACTGGGCGACCTTGTGCGCACCCTGCTTGAGCCGCTCTCCGCGTAAAAGGGTACACACACCGCGGAAAGTGAGCATTCCGGTCTTGGCAGGGTTCCGCGTAAACGTGTAAAGTGAAATCGCGTAAAGCGGGGGTTTACATAGAATATTAAAACACACACGAGGAGACAAGACGGCATTGTTTCCGGAGTGACTTATGGTTCTACATAAGAAACTGAAGGAATTAAGACTCCGTTAGTAGCTGCAGTGAACTTAATGTAACAAAAAATTTAATACTCTGTATGTTTGTTTTAATTAATGCTATTTAATGTTAATAAATGGAACATTAGGAAGTAGCTAACCACTAATGGCAAAGAAATAAAGCGTAGACGCATTGGGAACGCCTAAGTAACATATGTACAGTAAGTGTACATGTGAAACATATCAGCTATTTCTCTACATATGAATATGAAAGCAACACTTATTTACTGTTCATATATGTTTTGAAATAATAACATTAATTTAAAAAACAAAAATTCTACTCTCACCAATGGTGGTAAAATCTAAATCATAAGGACAGCCAATGAATATTGTGTGAGTTTTACTCAGGTGATGAAGTCATCAGGTTCAACTCTGGCTGAAGCTGTAGCTTCCATAAAGCTGTTGATGTTGAAGCTGCTTATGATGCTGAAGCTGATGGTGTAGCTGAAGCGATGGTTGGCCTTCAATAATAAAGGTGTTCAAAGAACCTTGCACAGCTGCTTTTCTCATTATACATCTTTATGTAGAGGCCATTTGTGTTAATTTAAATTTTAATGC